>NC_090391.1:1872500-1974047 GCF_036365525.1 Heterodontus francisci
CAAAGAATGTTCACCAGACTTGCTCCGGGATAGCAGGACTGTCCTATGAAGAGAGATTGGGGAAACTGGGCTTTTATTCTCCAACGTTTCGAAGAATGTGAGCTGATCTCAAAATACTCAAAGAAATAGACAGGGCAGTTGCAGCTAAGATGTTTCCTCTGGTTGTGGAGTCCAGTACCAAGGAACACAATTTCAAAATAAGTGGGAAGCCACGTGGGACTGAGATGAGGAGAAATTTCTTTACTCAGACGGTTGTGAATCTTTGGAATTCTCTACCCCAGAGGGCTGTGGAAGCTCAGTGATTGTGTATGTTTAAAGCAGAGATTGACATATTTCTAAATATCAATGAGATAAGAGGATATGAGGTTAGAGTGGGGAAAAGGCAATGAAGTGGAAGATCAGCCACGATCATATTGAATAGCAGGTCCGGTTGGATGGGCTGAATGGCCTACTCCAGCTCTTATGGCCCTGTGTTCCTAAATCATAGATTATCTCGGCCTCCACCCCCTCATGGGCAGTGAGTTCCAGCTCATTACCATCCACTGTGTAAAAAAGTTCTTCCTCATATTCTCCCTGCATCTCTTACCCAAAACCTTCCATCTGTGTTCCCTGGTCTGTGTTTCATCAGTTAATGGGAACAGTTTTTCCTTGTCTATATCTTATCTAAACCTTTCAAAATCATGATGGGTGGACAGAATAGGTAGGGATAAACTCGTCAAAGGATCAAGAACAGATGGGCATAGATTTAATATAAAAACAATACACTGCGGATGCTGGAAATCCGAAATAAAAGCAAGAAATGCTGGAAATACTCAGCAGGTCTGGCAGCATCTGTGGAGAGTGAAGCAGAGGTAACGTTTCAGGTCAATGACCCTTCTGCAGAACTCTATATACTTGGTTTAAAAAATAGCAATGCCAACACGGGGAAAACATTTTCACACCGTGAATGGTTAGAATCGGGAATGCACTGTCAGAGAGTGCGATTGGCTTGACTTGACGCATTCGAAAGTGAATTATATAGTGACCTGAAAAGGCAGAATGTTAAGGATTATGGGGAAAAGTTGGGAAAATGGCGCTAAGTGAATTACTCACTCGGAGAACCGGTGTAGATGCAATGGGCTGAATGGGCTCCGTATGTGCTGTAACAGCTCTGTGATTCTCTGTGATTCTGTCATAATCTTGTGCACTTCGAGTAAATCTTCCCTCAATCTCAATTACTCCAGGGAGAACACCCCAAGCTTTTCCAACCTAGTATTGTAGCAAAAACCCCATCACTGGAACTATTCAGGTCAATCTCCTCTGCACGCTTGCAAGGACCATCACATCCTTCCTAAAATACGATGACCGGAGCTGGACACAATAGTCCACTTGGGGCCTAACCAGAGCTGCATACATTTTCAGCATAACTTCCTGCTTTTGTACTCTGTGCCTCTATTTAAGAAGCTCAATATCTCATATGCTTTGTAGTCTTTCTTTCAATATGTCCTGCCACCTTCAAAGACCTCTGCACATATACACACAGGTCCTACTGTTCCTGCACACTCTTTAGAACTGTGCCATTCTGTCTGCATCGCCTCACACTATTGCTGTTGCCACAATGCATCACCTCACACTCCTCTGTATTAAATTCGATCTGCCACTTCTCTTTCCATTCTGCTAGCCTATCTCTATCCTGTTGCAGGCAGTTTATATCAAACTCACTGTTTACCACACCTCCAGGTTTGGTATCAGCGGCAAATATTGAGATTATACTCTGAATTCCAAGATTGAAGTAATGGTTCAATTGAAACTGAATAGACTGTAGGCGGTGGCGTAGTGTTATTATCACTGGACTACTAACCCAGAGACCCAGGGTATTCCTCTGGAGACAAGGGTTCGAATCCCATCACAGCAGAAGGTGGAATTTGAATTTAATTAATAAATCTGAAATTAAAACTAGACTAATGATGGCCATGAAATCATTGTTGATTGTTCTAAAAACCTATCTGGTTCACTAATGACCTTCAGGGAAGGAAATCTGCTGTCCTTACATGGTCTGGCCGACATGTGACTCCAGACCCACAGCAATGTGGTTACTCTTACATGCCCTCTGAAATGGCCTAGCAAGCCACTCAGTTGTACTTAACCGCCACAAAGTCTACAAAAAGGAATGAAACCGGACGGACCACCCGGCATCACCCTAGGCACCGGAAACAACAACGGAAAACCCAGCCCTGTCGACCCTGCAAACTCCTCCTTTCTAACATCTGGGGGCTTGTGCCAAAGTTTGGAGAGCTGTCTCAAAGACTAGTCAAGCAACAGCCTGACATAGTCACACTCACGGAATCATACCTTATAGACAATGTCCCACAGAGTGCCATCATCATCCATGGGTATGTCCTGTCACACCGGCAGGGAGGACCCAGCAGAGGTGGTGGCACAGTGGTATACAGTAGGGAGGGAGTTGCCCTGGGAGTCCTCAACATCGTCTCTGGACCTCATGAAGTCTCATGGCATCAGGTCGAACATGGGCAAGGTAACCTCCTACTGATTACCACCTACCGCCCTCCCTCAGCTGATGACTCAGTACTCCTCTACGTTGAACACCATTTGGAGGAAGCACTGAGGGTGGCAAGGGCACAAAATGTACTCTGGGTGGGAGACTTCAATGTCTATCACCAAGAGTGGCTCGGTAGCACCACTACTGACCGAGCTGGCCGCGTCCTAAAGGACATGGCTGCGAGACTGGGTCTGCGGCAGGTAGTTCCCTTGCAACACAAGGGAAGAATATACTCGACCTCGTCCTCACCAATCTGCCTGCCACAGATGCATCTGTCCATGACAGTATTGGTAGGAGTGACCACCGCACAGTCCTTATGGAGAGCAAGTCCCGCCTTCACATTGAGCATACCGTCGATCGTGTTGTGTGGCACTATCACCGTGCTTAATGGGTTAGATTTCGAACAGATCCAGCAGAGCAAAAGTGGGCATCCCTGAGGCGCTGTGGGCCATCATCAGCAGCAGAATTGTACCCAACCACAATCTGTAACCTCATGGCCCGGCATATCCCCCACTCTACCATTACCATCAAGCCAGGAGACCAACCCTGGTTCAATGAAGAGTGCAGGAGGGCATGCCAGGAGCAGCACCAGGCATACCTCAAAATAAGGTGTAAACCTGGTGAAGCTACAAACCAGGACTACTTGCATACCAAACTGCGTAAGCAGCATGCGATAGACAGAGCTAAGCGATTCCATAACTAACGGATCAGATCCAAGCTCTGCAGTCCTGCCACATCCAGCCGAGAATGGTGGTGGACAATTAAACAACTAACTGGAGGAGGTGGCTCCACAAATATTCCCATCCTCAATGATGGGGAAGCCCATCAAATCAATACGAAAGATAAGGATGAAGCATTTGTAACAATCTTCAGCCAGAAGTGCCGAGTTGATGATCCATCTCGGCCTCCTCCTGAAGTCCCCACCATCACTGATTCCAGACTTCAGCCAATTCGATTCACTCCACGTGATATTAAAAAACGACTGAAGGCACTGGATACTGCAAAAGCTATGGGCTCTGACAATATTCCGGCAATAGCACTGAAGAACTCTGCTCCAGAACTTGCTGCGCCCCTAGCCAAGCTATTCCAGTACAGCTACAATACTGGCATCTACCCTGCAATGTGGAAAATTGCCCAGGTGTGTCCTGTCCACAAAAAGCAGGAGAAATCCAACCCAGCCAACTAGCCTACTTTCAATCATCAGTAAAGTGATGGAAGTTGTCATCAACAGTGCCATCAATTGGCACTTGCATACCAACAACCTGCTCAGTGACGCTCAGTTTGGTTCCGCCAGGGCCACTCAGCTCCTGACCTCATTACAGCCTTTGTTCAAACATGGACAAAAGAGCTGAACTCAAGAGGTGAGGAGAGAGTGACTGCGCTTGACATCAAGGCAGCATTTGACCGAGTATGGCATCAAGGAGCCCTAGCAAAACTGAGGCCAATGTGAATCAGGGGGAAAACCATCCTCTGGCTGGAGTCATACCGAGCACAAAAGAAGATAGTAGTGGTTGTTGGAAGTCTGCAACAAGAGATAATCGCACCATCTCCCCTTGACATTCAACGGCATTACCATCGCTGAATCCCCTACTATCAACATCCTAGGGATTGCCATTGACCAGAAACTGAACAGGAGTAGCCATATAAATACCGTGGCTACAAGAGCAGGTCAGAGACTAGGAATCCTGAGACGAGTAACTCACCTCCTGACTCCCCAAAGCCTGTCGAGCATCTACAAGGCACAGGTCAAGAGTGTGATGGAATACTCTCCACTTGCCTGGATGGTTGCAGCTCCAACACCACTCAAGAAGCTCGACACCATCCAGGACAAAGCAGCCCGCCTGATTGGCACACCATCTACAAACATTCACTCCCTCCACCACCGACGCACAGTGGCAGCAGTGTGTACCATCTACAAGATGCACTACAGCAATGCACCAAGGCTCCTTAGACAGCACCTTCCAAACCCGCGACCTCTACCAACTGGAAGGACAAGGGCAGCACATACATGGGAACACCAACACCTGCACGTTCCCGTCCAAGTCACACACCATCCTGAATTCGAACTATATCGGCGTTCCTTCACTGTCACTGGGTCAAAATCCCGGAAATCCCTTCCTTACAGCACTGTGGTTGTACCTACCCCACATGGCCTGCAGCGGTTCAAGAAGGCAGCTCACCACCACCTTCGCAAGGGCAATTAGGGATAGGCAATAAAAGCTGGCCTGGCCAGCGAAGCCCACGTCCCATGAAAAAATAAAAAATGAATGAAAGTCCATGTGCACCCCATCAACAGCACCCCATCAACTCTCTCTGTTACCTCCTCAAAAACCTCCATCAAGTTAGTTAAACATGATTTTCCCTTAAGTAATCCGTGCTGGCTTTCCAAAATTAATTCGCATTTGTGCATGTCACTGCTGACTTTGCCCCGAATTATTTATTTTTCTAGAAGTTTTCGCACCACCGAAGCTAAACTGACTGGTCTGTAATTGCTGGGCTTATCTTTACACCATTTGGTGAACAAGGGTGTAACGTTTGCATTTCTCCAGTCCTCTGTCATCACCCACGAGTCTAAGGAAGATTGAAAAATGATGGCCAGTGCCTCTGCGATTTGCACCCTCACTTCCCTCAGTATCCTTGGATGCATGTTATCTGTTCTTGGTGCTTTATCCACTTTAAGTACAGACAACCTATTTAGTACTTCTTCTTTATCAATTTTAATTCCCTCCAGTGCCTGACTTGCCTCCTGTTTCATAATTGCCTCGGTTACATCTTAGAATCATTGAAAGGTTATGACACATAAAGAGACTATTTCGCCCATCGTGTCTATGCGACATGGGAGAGATCCACCCATACTCATCCCACCTTCCAGCATTTGATAGATTGCGGCACTTGAGGTGCATATCCAAGCCCGTTTGGAATGAGTTGTGGTTTCTGCCTCAACTACCCTCTTGATCACTGAGCTCCAGACCGCAACCACCCTCTGGGAGAGAATAAAGTCCTCAGCTCCCCTATAGACTTTCTACCAAGCACTTTAAATCTATGCCCCCTCGTCACTGATCCCTCTGGTAATTGAATAGACCCTTCACCGCCACTCTATCCAGGCCCCTCACACTTTAGTACATTTGAATCTGATCTCCCCACTGCCTTCTCTGTTCCAAGGAGAACAACCCCAACCTATCCAATCTTTCCTCACAGCTGCATTTGTTCCGAATCTCCTCTGTACCCTCTCTAGTGCAATTACGTCCTTTCTGTAATGAGGTGACCAGAACTGCACACAGTACTCAAGTTGTGGCCTATTGATTTATACAGTTCCAGTAAAACCTCCCTGCTCTTATATTCTATACCTCGGCTAATAAAGGAAAGGGTTTCATATCTTCTTCCTTGTTAAACACAGATGCAACGTATTTATTTAGCACCTCAGCTATGCCCTATGACTCCATGTGTAAATCCCATTTCTGGTCCCGAATCGGCACTATTCCTCCTTTAACGTCCCTTTTACTATTTATATGTCTGCATAAAACATTGCAATTTCCTTTAATGCTAGCTGCTAGTCTCTTTTCATGCTCTCTCTTTGCTTTTCTTGTTTGCTTTTTCACTCCCTCTGGACCTATTATAATCAGCCTGGTTCTCAAAAGTATTTTTTTCTCTGCATCTGTTAAAAGTTTGAATATCAGTGAATAAACTTGTCAACGTTCGTGCAACCTTCAAAGATATGTGTGAATACACAACAAGTCGCTCTATTCTTGTCTCCTCATTTAATCCTTTTGTTTACATTGCCTTCCCTTACATTTCCTGCAAAACTATATCACGTCACACTTCACTGTGTTAAATTACATCTGCCATTGCCTGCCCATTTCACCAGTCAGTCTCTGTCCTCCTGAAGTCTGTTACTCTCCTCCTCACTGTTTATTAACATTTATGAGTTTCCTGCCATCTGAAAACTTTGACATTATACATCAAGAGCATAGAGCAACAGTGACTCTGGGGAACCCCACTGCGTACTTCACTCCAGATGAACAACAACCATTCTCCACTGCTCTGCTTTCTGTCACTTAGCTATTTTCCTGCATTCTGGCATTGAAAATAAAAGAAAGGATTTCCATTGATGTAGCTCCTTTCATGACCACTGCATGTATCAAAGCCATTTACGACCAGTGAGTGCTTTTTAACGTGTAACTCCGGTAATGTGGGAAGCACAGCAGCCAATTTCCTTTTACGACCAGCAGAGAAATGTGGCTAGGGGTCTTTTGCTGTCATTACCTGGTGTTACTGTAAGAGTTTAATTTTAAACATGCTGTGTTTTGAGCTCCACCTTTGTGAATCCTTGTTCACAACTTTCCGATTATAAGGCAAAGAAATGAACACAAACAGGATTGTTTTGTTTTAAAGAAGAAAGAATGACATTTATTGAACCTTGAATTTACACTCTAATATGGTTCACACCTACGAATATAAGACGTGCCCACTCTAGCATGCGCACACAATATAAACATGCAAATAGGAACGGAAAAGATCCGAGGAAAAGATAAGTAGAACAGTTTGAGGCAATATCTTGTTACTGTTTCTCCAAATCACTGTATTCCTTGAAAGAAGATATGGTCTTGCGTTTCGTTCGGGTCCAGTAGTCTTCGGAAAACCCTGTTCATGGAGGAACCCTTTCTCTCTTTGTGTTTCACGTGTTTTTATGAGATTCAGTTCCGTGGGAAAAGGTGAAGGCAGGCAGACAGGAGAGGAGATGTTCTCGGTCAAGCAGCACACAGTGTTCTGAGTTCAAAATCTGTATTTCCAGTTTAAAACTCCTCGAGCCGGCCAGCAGGTGGTCACGTGACCGACTTGTTTTACCAGGTCTCTTTCTGTGCATTGACACAGGTACTGGCTCCCTTTGTCTCCACCTTGTCTGATACTACTCAAATGTCTTTCTAGTCAGGAACTTGCAATGTTTAACTTTTAATATTCATGTGGTGAAACAATGTGTGCCCCAATCTTATGTGGGCTTTGGTCTTTCATATACCGGCATGTACAGGCACTGTAGTATAAAAGAGTCAGAGAGTAATAAAGTCATACAACACTGAAACAGGCCTGTCGGTCCACCGTGACTGTGCTGGCCATCAGGCACCTATCTATTCTAATCCCATTTTCCAGCACGTGGCCCGTATCTATGGCGTTTCAAGTGCTCATCTAAATACTTCCTAAATTGTTCTGTTCCAGATTCCAACCACCCTCTGACTGAAATTTGTTTTCTTCAAATTCCCTCTAAACCTCCTGCCTCTTACCTTAAATCTATACCCCCTGGTTAGTGACCCCCTCCGCTAACGGATAAAAAATTCTACCTATCTACCCTATCAATGCCCCTCATAATTTTGTATACTTCTATCAGGACCCCTCAGCCTTCTCCGCTCTAAGGAAAACAACCTTAGCCTTTTCAGTCTCTCTTCATAACTGAAATGCTCCAGCCCAGGCAACATCCTGGTGAATCTCCTCTGCACCCTCTCCAGTACAATCACATTCTTCCTATAGTGTGGCGACCAGAACTGTACACAGTACTCCAGCTGTGACCTAACTAGCGTTTTATACAGCTCCATCATTTGCTCCCTGTTCTTATATTCTATGCCTCGACTAATAAAGGCAAATATCAGAGAAGCCTTCCTAACCAAATTAACCGCCTGTGCTGCAGCCTTCAGTGATCTATGTTGAAGTACACCAAGGTCCCTCTGACCCTCTGTACTTCCTAGTTTCCTATTATCTATTGTATATTCCCTTGCCTTGTTAGTCCTTCCAAAGTGCATCATCTCACACTTCTCAGGATTAAATTCCATTTGTCACTGCTCTGCCCAATTTACCAGCCCGTCTGTACCCTGTAATCTAAGGCTTTCCTCCTCACTATTTCCGACACCACCAATTTTCGTGTCATCTTCGAGCTTAAACACATTTTCACTGAAATTCAAGGTTCGGAATTTTCGTCTCCCCAGGACTCAGCATGCCAGTATTTACACTTAGAGGGGTTGTTCTTTCAAAGTCAATATGTCAGGATCACCTTGAATGTCGTGATCATGAGTGCAACCTTAGGTAATTCAGTCTCAAGAGCAAGCCATTATTTTGGGTCCAGGCTCATCAGACATATGTCTCCTGTTGCAGACGTTGGAATATGAAAAGGTGTTTCAGATGCAAATTGCAGTGGCCATCTTGGCTGCTAGTTTTTTAAAGGTTAACTGCAGGATTTTTTACAATAAAAGTTTAATGTAAGTTTCCAACCAATTCATTAAGATTCCTCATTGACATATCGTGTTTCCTTGACACAAATAACACCGACATTATATCCTCCATCTCCATCTCTGCCTCAGCCCATTTGATGCATAAGCCCTCATCCGTACCTTTGTTGAACCATATTTCACTATTCCAGTTCAATCCTGGTCACCCTGCCAGTTATAAAGCTCCATAAACCACAGCCCACTCAGAACTCTGCTGCCTGTGTCCTAATTTACAGCAAATCCCGATCACCCATCACCCATTTGTGCTCACTGATCTACATTGGCTCCCGGTCTGACAGCACGTTACTTTTAATATTCTAATACTTGTGTTTGAATCCCTTCATGGCCTCAGCCACCAATTATTCCCATTCCCCTGTCCATTTCCCATATTATTGCAGAGCTAATGCTTTTGAGTCTTTACCGTTTCCCCATTTAAGTGAGTTGCTTTCCTTCTCTATCTCCGCCGGCTCTGGTTGTCACTCTGCGGACCCATTGGTGCCATCATTAAAGAAATTTGGATCCATAAAATGATGTGAATCACACAGCCACACCAGTGTGGTCAGCACAGTGCCCCATGCTGGACAGGGCTGGAGTGTGGTCAGCACAGTGCCCCATATTGGACAAGGCACTAGTGTCGTCGTCACAGTTCCCCATGCAGAACAGGTCTCTGGTGTGGTCAGCACAGTGTCCCATGCTGCACAGGGCTCTAGTGTGGTCAGCACAGAGCCCCATGCTGGACAGGGCTCCAGTGTCATTTGCACAGTGCCCCATTCCGGACAGGGCTCTAGCGTGATCAATACAGTGCCCCATACTGGACAGGGCTTTAGTGCCTTCTGCACAGTGCCCCAACCTGGACAGGATTGTAGTGTGGTCAGCACAGTGCCCCATGCTGGACAGGGCTACAGTGTAGTCTGCACAGGGCCCCATGCCGGGCAGGACTCTAGTGTGGTCAGCACAGTGCTACATACTGGACAGGGCTACAGTGTCTTCTGCACAGGGCCCCATGCTGGACAGGGCTAGAGTGTCGTCTGCACAGGGCCCAATGATGGGCAGTAGTCTAGTATGGTTATCACAGTGCCCCATGCTGGGCAGGGCTCTAGCGTGGTCAATACAGTGCCCCATGCTGGACAGGGGTCTATTGTGGTCAGCACAGCGCCCCATGCTGGACAGGGCTCTAGTGTGGCCAGCACAGTGCCCCATGCTGGACAGGGCACTAGTTTCGTCTGCACAGTGCCCCATGCTGAAAAGGGCTCCAGGGTGGTCAGCACAGTGCCTGATGCTGGGCAGGACTCTAGTGTGGTCATCACAGTGCCAGATGCCGGGCAGGACTCTAGTGTGATAGGCACGGTGCCCCATGCTGAACAGGGCTCCAGCGTGGTCAATGCAGTGCCCCATACTGGAAAGTGCTCCAGTGTCGTCTGCACAGTGCCCCATAATGGACAGGCCTGTAGTGTGGTCAGCACAGTGCCCCATACTGGACAGGGCTTCAGTGTGGTCAGCACAGTGCCCCATGCTTGGCAGGGCTCTAGTGTGGTCAGCACAGTGCCCTATGCTGGGCAGGGCTGTAGTGTGGTCACTACAGTGCCCCATACTGGACAGGATTATAGTGTCTTCTGCACAGTGCCCCTATATGGACAGGGCAGTAGTGTGGTAAACACAGTGCCCCATGCTGGGTAGGGCTCTATTGTGGTCAGCACAGTGCCCCATGCTGGGTTGGGCTCTATGATGGTCAGCACAGTGCCCCATGTTGGACAGGGCACCAGTGTGGTCAGTACAGTGCCCACTGCTAGACAGGGCTCTAGTGTGGTCAGCACAGTGCCCCATGATGGACAGGGTTGTAGTGTGGCCAAGATAGGGTCCCAATGCCGGTCAGGGCTCTAGTGTGGTCAGCACAGTGCCCCATGCTGGACAAGGCACTAGTGTAGTCTTCACAGTGTCCCATGCTGAAAAGGGCTCCAGTGTGGTTAATACAGTGCCCCATACTGGAAAGTGCGTTAGTGTAGACTGCACAGTGCCCCATACTGGACAGGGCTGTCGTGTGGTCAGCGCAGTGCCCCATACTGGACAGGGCTTCAGTGTGGTCAGCACAGTGCCCCATGCTGGGCAGGGCTCTAGTGTGGTCAGCACAGTGCCCTATGCTGGGCAGGGCTGTAGTGTGGTCAGTACAGTGCCCCATACTGGACAGGATTATAGTGTCGTCTGCACAGTGCCCCTATATGGACAGGGCAGTAGTGTGGTAAACACAGTGCCCCATGTTGGGTAGGGCTCTATTGTGGTCAGCACAGTGCCCCATGCTGGGTTGGGCTCTATTGTGGTCAGCACAGTGCCCCATGTTGGACAGGGCACCAGTGTGGTCAGTACAGTGCCCACTCCTAGACAGGGCTGTAGTGTGGCCAGGATAGGGTCCCAATGCCGGTCAGGGCTCTAGTGTGGTCAGCAAAGTGCCCCATAATGGGCAGGACTCTAGTGTGGTCAGCACAGTGCCCCATGCTGGACAAGGCACTAGTGTAGTCTTCACAGTGTCCCATGCTGAAAAGGGCTCCAGTGTGGTTAATACAGTGCCCCATACTGGAAAGTGCGTTAGTGTAGACTGCACAGTGCCCCATACTGGAAAGTGCGTTAGTGTAGACTGCACAGTGCTCCATGCTGTGCAGGGCTCTAGTGTGGTCCGCACAGTGTTCCATGCTGAACAGGGCTCTATTGCGGTCAGCACAGTGCCCCATGCTGGGCAGGAATCAAATATGGTCAGTACAGTGCCCCATGCTGGGCAGGAATCAAGTATGGTCAGTACAGTGCCCTATGCTGGGCAGGAATCAAGTATGGTCAGTACAGTGCCCCATGCTGGGCAGGAATCAAGCGTGCTCAGTACAGTACCCTATGCTGGTCAGGGCTCTAGTGTGGCCAGGATAGGACCCCATGCCGGGCAGGCCTCGCGTGTGGTCAACACAGTGCCCCATGCTGGGCAGGGCTCTATTGTGGCCAGCACAGTGTCCCATGTTGGACAGGACACTAGTGTGGTCAGCAAAGGGCCCCATGCAGGGCACGGCTGTAGCCTTGGTTTCCCTGTATGTGCTGTTAGTGTGAGGAGGGGTTTGAAGTGTCATCATTCAGCCATTTCAGCAGCTTTGATGTCCGTCTTTGAAACTTGGTCTTTGCATGTCCGCTGTCTGCCTGTGTTAGTCACTGTCAGCTGAACAGACATTCAGCAGCACGAAGAAGCCCCTCTCCTGTTATTTTAGAGGACCAGGCATCCAAATGACAGGTGAGAGGAGTTTGACTTACTTCTGCTCTTGTATAGTTAGTAGAGGTGCTGTGGATGGATTTCTGCAGGTTGTGTTGTGAGCTGCTGCAGACATGCAGAAAGGACAGCGGAATTTGGTGCTCCAACTCTGACCGAGGTATAGGGACTGCAGCTACAGTGTCTCTGGGTCTGCAACATGATCAACAAATGGAACAGAGGCTGCAGAGAGTGGAATCTCTGTAAAGAGGGAGGAGGAGGGGGCTCTGCACTACCCACACCAGGTTTTCCAAGGACAATTTTCCTAGCTACACCGAACCCAGGAGCAGTGTGTGAGGTGACTTTGATTCAATAAGGAGGTGGTCACAGAACTGTGTCACCTCCTGTAACACGACAGGAAGCCTAACACCAAGGTAAGGCCGGAGTTGTCAGTGGATGTTAAGTTCACAGTTTGAAAGAACTTCTATGCATCTGGATCTTTCCAGGCAGGAACGGGTGAAGTATGATTATCTCTCTCTGAGTTGTCCATTGATGTATCTGCTAGGTGACGAAGGCCATCTATGTCAGGTGTGGTGAATTATACTGTCTGCTCCCTCAGCAGGAAGAAGCAGGAAGAGAGATCCCGTGGCTTTGTCAGGATAGCGGGATTCCTGATGGTGTAGGTGGCTCTGCGCGGCCCCCATGTCAACGGGGAGAGGTACAGGAACTGAAAGAACTCTTACTCAATGAATGCACAGTTGGTGTGTGAGCATCCCCAGTGC
The DNA here is from genome assembly GCF_036365525.1 of Heterodontus francisci. Lineage (NCBI taxonomy): Eukaryota > Metazoa > Chordata > Chondrichthyes > Heterodontiformes > Heterodontidae > Heterodontus > Heterodontus francisci. The sequence goes on from NC_090391.1 coordinate 1,885,290, forward strand.
ATCATGTTGGTGAATGCCCATTACCCTGGCAGCAGCCACCATACCTTTATCCTGAAGCAGTCAGACGCTCCCTACGTCTTCAGGCCTTCATGGAAAATCAGAATGTGGCTCCTCCCAGACAATCGATACCCCGCCCCCCCCTTCCCATACATGGCTCATCATTGTACGCCCCTAACTCCACCTCCTACTGACAGCCACAAGGAACATGGTGGAACAATCCATCGATGTGATGAAGCAATGCTTCTGACGTCTGAACCGCTCGGGGGAGTCCTCCAGTACACACTGAAGCAGGTGTCCAAGTTCATGGTGTTCCGCTGCACCTTACATATCATCACCATCATGAGGACACAGGCATTTGCACCAGGAGTCAGGAGACCACCTCAGGAGGAGGAGGATCGGAAGCAGGGAGGATATTTCCTGAATGACGTCGACCCAGACTTGCCTCGTGCTCCTATACAGTGCTACCCCACTGGCTGCAGCATTTTGTATTCATCTTGCGATGTGGGCGTCGCTGGCCAGGCCAGCATTCATTCCCCATCCCTAATTACCCTTGGGAAGGTGTTGGTAAGCTGACTTCTGAACCACTGCAGTCCATGTGAGAGAAGTACACCCACAGTGCTATTAGGAAGGGAGTTACAGGATTTTGACCCAGCAACAGTGAAGGAACGGCGATATCGTTCCCAAGTCAGAATGGTGCGTGACTTGGAGGGGAATTGCAGCTGATGGTGTTCTCGCTGCCCTTTTTCTTCCAGGGGTTTGGAAGGTGCAGTCTAAGGAGGTTTGCTGAGTTGCTGCTTGTCATCTTGTAGATGGTACACACTACTGTCACTGTGACTGGTGCTGCAATCATGGAGTCATTTATGGTACAGATTGAGACCATGCTGTCTCTCTGGAGAGGAATCTTGTCAGTCCCATTCCCCCACTCAATCCCCGTGTTCCTGCAAGTTTATTTCCTTCAACTGTCCATCCAGTTTCTTCTGGAAATCATTGATCATCTCCACTTCCACCACCATTATGGGTAGTGAGTTCCAGCTCATTACCACTCGCTGCCTAAAACAAAAAAAAAAAATTCCTGATATTCCTCCTAAATTTCTTGCCAAAACCTGCAATCTGTGTCTCTAGTCCTTGTACTATTAGTTAATAGGGACAGTCTTCCTTGTCTAACTTATTTAAGTCTGTCATAACCTAATGCACCTCGATTAAGTCATCCCTCAATCTCCTTTGTTCGAAGGGGAACAGAGGCTCATTTTCAAAACTAACCTTGTAATTAACTCCTCTCCCCCATTCCATAACCATTCTGGTAAAACTCCTCTGTACCCTCTCAAGGACACTCGCACACTTCCCAATGTGTGGTTATCAGAACTGTACGCTATATTGCAATTGGAGCCGAAGCGCAGTTTATTTATTTAGAGATACAGCACTGAAACAGGCCCTTCGGCCCACCGAGTCTGTGCCGACCATCAACCATCCATTTATACTAATCCTACACTAATCCCATATTCTTACCACATCCTCACCTGTCCCTATATTCCCCGACCAATACTGGGGGAAATTTATAACGGCCAATTTACCTATCAACCTGCAAGACTTTGATGGTAAGAGGAAACCGGAGTACCCGGCAAAAACCCACACAGTCACAGGGAGAACTTGCAAACTGCACACAGGCAGTACCCAGAATTGAACACGGTCGCTGGAGCTGTGAGGCTGCGGTGCTAACCAGTGCGCCACTGTGCCGCCCGTTTTATGAATGTTCAGCAAATCGTCCCTGCCTTTGTACCCAATGCCTCTGTTTTAAACCCAAATCCCATATGCTTTGCTGACCATTCTCAATATGTCTTGTTACCTTCACAGATTAATCCACCAAAGGTTTCTCTGCTCCTGCACACTCTTTAGAGTACGTGGTGAGTCGCAGTATCAAAGGATTATTACAGCGCTGAAGGTCATTTGCCCCTTTATGCCCGTGCTGGATCTCTGTGAAAGTCACTCAGCTCGTCCCACTCCCCTGCCTTTTCCCACAGACCTGCATTTTTTTATCTGCAGATAATTATCCAATTCTCTTTTGAAAATTACGTATGAATTTGCCTCCACCACACTCTCAGGCAGTTGATTCCAGATTCTAACCATTCACTGTGGTTATCTTTATGTGGCCTTTAGCATTTTTTACCAATCGATGTAAAATAGTGTCTTCTGGTCTTCATCCATCCGCCAATAGGAACTGTTTCTCCCTACGCATCCTGTCCAGACCCCTCATAATCTTGAACACTTTTTCAAATCTCTTCTTCACCCTTTCTTCAAGGAGAACAGCACCAGCTTTTCCAATCTATCCATATAACAGAATTCCTCATCACTGGAACCATTCCCGTAAATCTTTGCTGCACCATTTCTAATGCCTTCACAACCTTCCTGAACTGTGGTGCCCAGGACTGGACAAAATACTCCAGCTTAGATTGAGGCAGTGTTTTATAAAGATCCTTTCATAACTTCCTTGCTATTGTACTCTCTGTCTCCATTTATAAAACCCAGGGTTTTGCATGCCTTTCTAACTTCTTTCTAAACCTGCACTGCCACCTCCAACGATATGATCACATATACTCCCAAGTCTCTCTGCTCCAGCTACCCTTTTGAATTGGATCCTTTATTTCCTATTGCTTCTTCGCGGTCCTGCTACCAAATGAAATATTTCACACGTCTCCACATTCAATTTCATCTGCCACGTGTCCGCCCATTCCACCTGCCTTTCTCTGTCCTCTTGAAGTCTGTCACTATCCTCCTCTCTGTTCAGAGTAATGCCAAGTTTTCTGTCTTCTGCAAAAACCCTGTCGACCAAAGTACAGGTCATTAATATAGATCAAGAAAAACAGTGGCCCAATCACCGACCCCTGGGGAACCCCACTATAAACCTGCCTCCAATCTGAAAAATAACTGTTCACCGCTACTCTCTGTTCCCGATTACTCAGGCTGTTACTCTTACTTAGTTAAGTTAGACAAGGAAATACTGTTCCTGTTAAAAATGATACAAAGACCAGGGGACACAAATTGAAGGTTTTGCTCAGAAGATGAAGGGGGAGTATGAGGAAGAACTTTTTTTACACAGTTGGTGTAAATGATCTGGAACTCACTGCCCACAAGGGTGGTGGAAGAGGAGACAAAAACAAATAACTTCAAGAGGATATTGTTTGACCACCTGAGAGATATAGACTTTCAGAGCTACGGGGATCGAGCGGGGGGTGTGGAACCCACTAGACACCAACGTGAAGAACCGGCATGGACACGATGAGCCGAATGGCCTCATTCTGCTTCTAAATGACTCTCTGACTTTATGAATATATGACTGTCTGCAGCTTGTACATCATTCCAGACAGCTGGATGTAGGAGTTAAGAAGGGACATAAGGCGGGAACATAGCATTATCCTGAATGCTCCCGGTGATGCGGGATTCTACGAGCTCTGTCACAGCCACTCCCATGATGTGGAGAACAATCCTCTCCCTCAGGCTCAGGGGATGAAGCCATGATGGTCCCCGCCGGTTCACTGCTGCTCCCTGTGATGATGGGCTACAGTGTCCGAAAAGAGAGAGGACAGAATATCAGTGATTGTGTTGCACTGTGTTTGGGTGATGTAACTGCCATAGCTGGATAGTTGGAGGTATGTCTAGGCAGTGAGATGTGGGTGTGAGGCTGGTATCAGTGGAAGGTGTGTGAGGATGAGGTGGAGTATGTGAATGTTAGGTGTGGGTCCTGAGTGTTCGGGACTGCTGATAGGTGCGTGGTGGGGGTGTATTACATTGAGCAGTGTGAGTGGTTCGTGGTGTTGGGGGTAGGAGATGCCATGTAGAGATGAATTCACTGACATTGGCCACCCTTGTGAACTCATTAAACTTCTTCTGGCTCTGCTGTCAGGTCCTCGGGGCTAGAATTCTTGCGATGACCTCCCTGGCCACTTGCTACCATTCCCTTCGGAGGGCGTTTCTCCAGCCCTTCCCACGTAAACATGGTCTCTCTCCTCCTGTCACCCTCATGGCTAAGGCCTCCAGCACCACATCAGTGAATGGCAGAACCCTCTCCCTGTCCTAGTATTCCATTTACTTTGTCTCCAATTGCAAAATTCACAGTCAGCAGCAGCGGCCTCCTGTGACTCAGTGCAACTTCCCTTTAAGAGGGACAGACTGCCTTTAAGAGCTGAATCCTGGCTGAAACACGAGACAGACGCTCACACTGTTCAGCCCCTGTTAAGCGTGCAGACAGACAGCAGGGAAGTACGTAGAATTGATGGAAATGAGCAGGCAGCAGGAGGTTTGTGTCACCTAACTCAACAGGAATGGGCTCGGGCAAAACATGACCCCTCTGCCCAAAAAGCAATTAAAACAGGATTTTCTCGCTCTTTCGCTGCTTCACGTCCTCTCTCTCGCTCTCGCTGTCTCTCTCTCTCTCTGTCTCTTTCCCTCTCTCTTCACTCTATGTCGCTTGCTCATCGAATCAGAAATTGGTGCAGCACAGAAGGAGGCTATTTGGCCTATTGTGTCAGTGCTTTCCCTTCCAAAGTGCTTTCTAATTTGTACCTCTCCCGTCCTCGTTCCCGAGACTCCTGCAGTTCATTTCCCCCCTTTCAAGTATTTGTTAAATGTCCATTTTGAAAGATATCGTTGAATCTGCTTCCACCATGTTTTCAGGCAGTGAATTCCAGATCCCAATAACTCGCTGTGTAAGAAAATTCTCCTCATTTTACCTCTGGTTCTTTGTCAATTGCCTTCAATCTGTTTCTTCTCAATACTGAACTTTCTGACACTGGAAACAGTTTCACATTAGTTACTCTATCAAAACCCTTAATGATTTTGAATTCTATATTACATTTCCCCTTCCCCTTCACTGCTCTAAAGAGAACAATCCCAGATTTTCCAATCTCTCCACGTAACTGAATTCCCATATCCCTGGTACCATTCTAGTAAATCACCTCTGTATCTTCACTAAGCCCTTGACATCCTTACCAAAGTGTGGTGATCAGAATTGGACACAATTCTCCAGTTGGGACCTCACCAGTGATCTATAAAAATCAGCATTTCCTCCTGAGTTTTATTACTCTGTGTATCTCTCTCTAACACCAAGAACACTACATGCTTACTTCAAAGCTCTGTGTGTGTACACCCCAGGTCTCTCTAATCCTGCACCCACTTTATAATGGTACCATTTAGTTTATATTGTTTCTCCTCATACATCCTACCCAAATGTCTCACTTCACACTTCGCTGTGTTAAATTACATCTGCCATGTTCCTTCCCATTTCACCAGTCAATCTCTGTCCTGAAGTCTGTTACTCTCCTTCTCACTGTTTGCTAACATTTCTGAGTTTCCTGCCATCTGAAAATGTTGACATAATCCCCTCTGTACACAAGCCCATTGCATTAACATGCAGTAAGAGTGATCCCAACAGTGACCCTGCGGAAACCCACTGTGTACTTCCCTCCAGACTGAACAATAACCATTCTCCACTACTCTCTGCTTTCTGTCCCATATCTCTATTGGATCTCTGTTTATATTTCCCTGCGCTAAAGAGAAGAATCCCAGCTACATAACTGTAATCTCTCATCCCTGCAGAAGTTCCTGTCAAACTGTTCTGTCCCCTATCCAATGCTTTCATGTACTTTCTTAAGTGTAGTGTTCCAGGTGGAGCCGAACTAGTCTTCTATTGGTTTAACATAACATCCTGACTATTATATTGTGTGTAACTATAACTAAAGCCTCGGAATGGAATTGCTTTGTTAAATGTCTGTTAACCTGTCCAGCTAACTTCAAAATTGCACGCAAAAACAGCAAGTCTCTCTGCTATTCTCACCATCTTTAATGTTGTGCCATTTATCTTGTATTATCTCTCCTCATTAATCCACATTCAGCTCACCATCACCTTCTCAAGGGCAATTAGGTATGAGCAACATCCCATGAACGAATGATATAAATAAAATCTTCCCACCATGTATCACCTCACACATTTACCATGCCAATTAAATATTAGGAAGACAGAAGCCAGTGTTTCCAAGCCCCACATCAAAAGTTTCCTAGCTACGGACTCCATCCCTCTCCTTGGCAACCAAACTGTTCACAACCTGGTGTCATAGCTGACCCTGCAAACAGCTTTCGACTGAATATTCACGCTCTCACTAATTCAGCCTATTTCCATCTCCGTATCATTACACAACTTCATCCCTGCCTCAGCTCTTCTGCTGAAGAAACACTCCCCCTTGCCTGTGTTATCTGTAGATCTGACTATTACAACACACTCCAGGCTGGTCTCCCACATTCTACCCTCCATAAACTTGAGGTGATCTAAAACATTGATTCCCATGTCCTAACTCACAGCAAGTTCTGTTCACCCATCACCCCCTGTACTCACTGACCTACATTGGCTCCTTGTCAGCAACACTGCAATTTTCAAACTCTCAGCCTTCTTTACAAATCCCTCATTGCCTCACCCCTCCCTACCTCTGTAATGTCCTCCAGTCCCACAACCCTCCGAGACATCTGCACTTATCTAATTCTGGCCTCTTGAGCATCTCCAAGTTTAATTACCCTGCCATTGGTGGCCGTGCCTTCAGCTGCCAAGGCCCGAAACGCCGGAAGAGAAGAGAAGAAATTCTTCAAGGCAAGCATTCCTGGAAAAGAAGTGACAGTGAATTAAACACTAAAATAAAAGCAAAATACTGCAGATGCTGGAACTCTGAAATGAGAACAGAAAGTGCCGGAAATACTCACCAGGTCTGGCAGCATCTGTGTGGAGAGAAACAGAGTTAATGTTTCAGGTCAGTGACCTTTCTTCAAAACTGGTAAACGCTAGGAATGTAACAGTCTGTCATTTAATCTCCCGCTCTCCGTTCCGTCACAGTCCTTCCTTCTCGTTCTTCTTCCCCCTTCCCTCCTTTCACTTGCTCAAAGACTGTTACTTTCTGATTTTTATGGCTATGTTTGGCTCGCAGAATGGGCAGAGAAGAGGCAGATGGAATTTAATGCAGACAATCTGAGGTGATGAATGTTGGAAGAAGTAACACGGAGAGGCAATATACAATAAATGACACAGTTCGAAAGAGTGTTCAGAGACAGAGGGACATGGGGTTCATGTACATAGATCTATGAAGGTGGCAGGACTTATTGAGAGAGTAGTCAGCAAAGCATATGGGAAATTCGGCTTCAATAACAGAGGTAATGAGTACAGAAGAAGGAAAGTTATGCTGAACGTTTATAAAGCTCTGGTTAAGCCCCAACTGTATGACTGCATCCAGTTCTGTTCACCACACTTTAGGAAGGATGTGAGGGTCCATGACAGGATGTCGAGGAGATTTACCGGAATGAATCCAGGGATGGAGGATTTTATCTACAAGGTAAGTCTGGAATAGCTGGGATTGTTTTCCTTGGAGTAAAAGAGTTGAGGGGAGATTTGAAAGAGATATACAAGATGAAGACATGTTTGGATAAGTTAGATAGGAAAAGTTGTTCCCGTTAGTTAATGGTACAAGGACTAGAGTTAAGGTTATGGGCAAGAGATACAGGGGGATGTTAGGAACAATTTCCTTCACACAGCGAGTGACAATGGCCTGGAAATCACTGCCTACGACATTGGTGGAGGCAGAGATGGTGAATGATTTCAGAAAGCTGTTGGTTGAACACTTGAGGGAATTAAACTTGCAGGAATATGGAGACAGAGCTGGGGAATGAGACTGACTGGATTTTTCGACAAAGAGCTGGCATGGACTCGATGGGCCGAATGGCCTCATTCTGTGCTGAAATGACTATGTCTCTACGACTCGCTGACAGGGAAATACTATTTCTACTGCTTTCCTATACTGGGAAAGTTTATAATGGAATGGGCAGTATCAGCCTGTTGAGACCCGTGATGTAATTGAAATGTTTGATGCCCCAGAACATGGTTTCCAAATGTCCTTCACAAACAGAGTAAATCAGTTCAGTCCCACTCACAATTCTGTAGTCATTCACAATGGGGAGTACGTTCCCCTGGTTTTCTCCACATACGACCGCAGCCATGCTTTTCACTGTGTCCCCCACCTCCATGTTGAAAGTCATGTCAGGATTAGGTGAGATTAAACACGTTGCCTGGGCGACAGCTTTCTTCATTTGTATTACTGCTTCTGTGCTCTCTTCAGTCCAACCGGGTTAAACCTGGTCATCATCACCATTAGTTAGTTCATAAAAAGGAGTCACAGTCTCTGCAAATCGAGGGATGAGGGTCCACTGATACCCCACCAGCCTGAGGATAGGACACAGGGCAGTCTTTCTGGTGGACAGGGGTGGACACTGGATGAGGGTCCGCTGATACCCCACCAGCCTGAGGATAGGACACTGGGCAGTCTTTGTGGTGGACAGGGGTAGGCACTGGATGAGGGACCACGGATACCCCACCAGCCAGAGGATAGGACACAGGGCAGTCTTTGAAGTGGACAGGGGTAGACACTGGATGAGGGTTCACTGTTACCCCACCTGTCTGAGGATAGGACACAGGGCAGTTTTTGATGTGGACCGGGGTAGACACTGGGTGAGTGTCCGCTGATACCCCACCAGCCTGAGGCTATGACACAAAACAGTATTTGATGTTGTCAGTGGTAAACAGTGGATGAGGGTCCGCTGATAGCCCACCAGCCTGATGATAGGACACAGGGCAGTCTTTGAGTTGGACAGGGGTAGGCACTGGATGAGGGTCCACTGATGCACCATCAGCCTGAGGATAGGACACAGGGCAGTCTTTCAAGTGGACAGGGGTAGACACTGGATGAGGGTCCGCTGATACCCCACCAGCCTGAGGATAGGACACAGGGCAGTCTTTCAAGTGGACAGGGGTAGACACTGGATGAGGGTCCGCTGATACCCCACCAGTCTGAGGATAGGGTACAGGGCAGTCTTTGAGGTGGACAGGGTTAGATACTGGATGAGGATCCACTGATACCCCACCAGTCTGAGGATAGGGTACAGGGCAGTCTTTGAGGTGGACAGGGTTAGACACTGGATGAGGATCCACTGATACCCCACCAGCCTGAGGACAGGACACAGGGCAGTCTTTGAGGTGGACAGCGGTACACACACTGGATGAGTGTCCACTAATATTCCACCAGCCGGAGGATAGGACACAGGGTTGTCTTTGAGGTGGACAGGGGTAGGCACTGGATGAGGGTCCACTGATGCACCATCAGCCTGAGGATAGGACACAGGGCAGTCTTTCAAGTGGACAGGGGTAGACACTGGATGAGGGTCCGCTGATACCCCACCAGCCTGAGGATAGGACACAGGGCAGTCTTTCAAGTGGACAGGGGTAGACACTGGATGAGGGTCCGCTGATACCCCACCAGTCTGAGGATAGGGTACAGGGCAGTCTTTGAGGTGGACAGGGTTAGACACTGGATGAGGATCCACTGATACCCCACCAGTCTGAGGATAGGGTACAGGGCAGTCTTTGAGGTGGACAGGGTTAGACACTGGATGAGGATTCACTGATACCCCACCATCCTGAGTACAGGACACAGGGCAGTCTTTGAGGTGGACAGCGGTACACACACTGGATGAGTGTCCACTAATATTCCACCAGCCGGAGGCTAGGACACAGGGTGGTCTTTGAGGTGGACAGGGGTAGACACTGGATGAGGGTTCACTGTTACTCCACCAGCCTGAGGATAGGACACAGGGCAGTCTTTGAAGTGGACAGGGGTAGACAGTGGATGAGTGTCCACTGTTACCTCCACCAGCCTGAGGATAGGACACTGGGCAGTCTTTGAGGTGGACAGGGGTAGACACTGGATGAGGGTTCACTGTTACCCCACCAGCCTGAGGATAGGACACAGGGCAGTCTTTGAGGTGGACCGGGGTACACACACTGGATGAGGGTCCACTGATACCCCACCAGCCTGTAGATAGGGCACAGGGCGGTCTTTGAGGTGGACAGGGGTAAACACTGGATGAGTGTCTACTGATACCCCACCAGCCTGAGAATAGGACAAAGGGCAGTCTTTGAGGTGGACAGGGGTAGACACTGGATGAGGGTCCGCTGATACCCCACCAGCCTGAGGCTATGACACAAAACAGTCTTTGATGTTGGCAGGGATAAACACTGTATGAGGGTCCGCTGATACCCCACCAGTCTGAGGATAGGGTACAGGGCAGTCTTTGAGGTGGACAGGGTTAGACACTGGATGAGGGTCCACTGATATCTCACCAGCCTGAGGATAGGACACAGGGCAGTCTTTGAGGTGGACAGGGGTAGGCACAGGATGGTCTCGCCTGATGTTGGTCTGGGCTGATGCTGGATGATCCAGGCTGGACACCTAGAATGGTGACATGATCTTGCACCAGCTGGGCCTTACGTGGATGGTCTTTTAGTCCAGCTCCCAACGCAGCTGCTGTAGTTCCTGTAAAAGGGTTAAATATGTGGACACGGTCTTTGGTGATGAGGAGGAGATCATCGACATCTTGCAACAAGTAGGAAGACTGTGAAAAGCTCATAAGGGCCCCGGCAATACGTTTGTGTAAAATATTGGGGTTGTTGTCGAACCCCTTGTGACAGACATGTCCAGGGATATCCCTGGTCCTCAGAAGTTGAATGTGAATTTAAATTGTTTCTCTAGTTTTACTGGGATACTCCAAAAACCATGAGAGATATCCAGGGTGGAGAAGACAGCCCTGCTGCTGGGAATCCGGGAGAGTAGGATAGGTGTCTCTATTGCAACTGGGTTCACACAGGGGTGACTGAGTTGAGTTTGTGATGGTCAATAGTCAGTCACCAGCTGCCATCCTGTTTCCTAACTGGCCAAATCGGCAGTTAGTAGTGAATGTGTCTTTGTGAACTATACCCTGGTGTAACAATGACCTAATAGTGTCTGGAATATATGATATAATCTCAGCTCGGGAAGAATACTGCTTCATGGAGCATGCAATGGTCAGTCAAATTCTTCGGCTCTGCTCATGATTCCACAGTCATCTTTATGAGTTGTGAATACACTGAGCACCGACTCGAGAATCGCCTGCATCTCAGGGTCATCAGAGGTGTCTGGTTCACTGTCCTCTGATATTTTAATCATGAATATTGAGGGTGCACTAGACACCAGAGTAGGGGTATGTTTTAATTTTCTATAATACATACCCACATTTAGTGATAATCAATTACGACTGAAAGCCTTTGCGCACATTACTTCCCAGTAGTCCCTGTCCATTATGCAGGATCATATAAAAGGGAGATGGGACTTTGACATGAACTCTATTCCCTCTCCTACACCACTGTAAGATCTGATCCAGGGTCACAGAATAACCAAAAGGATGTCGAAGGGTCACCAGCAGTTTATTTAGGAGTGACAGTTCAAATACAGCACATAATCAGAATAGACATAGTAGACATACGACCTGTGACAGGTGTGAAATATTTTCTGGCTACGGATCAGATGCTCGAAGCTATTATTAAAGACACTATAGCAGGGCATGTTGAAAAATTCAAGGTGATCGCCGCAAAGTCAACCTGGTTCTGTGAAAGATAAATCATGTTTAACCAATTTATTGGAGTTCTTTGAAGAAGTAACATGTGCTGTGGATAAAGGGGAACCGGTGGATATATTGTACTTAGATTTCCAGAAGACATTTGATAAGGTGCCACATCAAAAGTCATTACGGAAAGTAAAAACTCATGGTGTAGGGTGTAATATATTGGCATGGATCGAAGACTGGCTCGCGAACAGGAAGCAGAGAGCAGGAGTCAATGGGCCCGTTTCTGGTTGGCAAGATGTAACATGTGGTGTGCAGAGGGATCAGTGCTGGGGCCTCAACTTTTTACAATTTATATGAAGGATTTTGATGAATGGACCAAAGGAATGTTTGCTAAATTTGCTAATGACTCAAAGATACGTAATAAGGTAAGTTGTGAAGAGGTCATAAGGAGGCTACAAAGGGATATAGATAGATTAAGTGACTGGGCAAAGTTCAAGCAAATGGAGTATAATGTGGGAAAAGGTGAAATTGTCCATTTTGTCTGGAACACTTCTCTGTAACCTGGAGCATTCACTATTCTAATGCACTCCTGGCTGGTCTCCCACATCCTACTCTCTGTAACCTTGTGATCATCCAAAACGCTGCAGCCATTTTCTAATTGACACCAAATTCTGTTCACTAAACATCCATGTGCTCACTGACCTATCTTGGCTCTTGGTCCAGTAACACCTCAATTGTAATATTCTCACTCATGTGCTCAAATCCCTCTACGGCCTCACCCCTCTGCTTATCCCAATTCCCTGTCCATTTCCTGTATTCCTGAAACTTGTTCATCTTAAAGTCTTTTTCTGTTTGCCTTTTTAAAGTGAGTTTCTTTCCCTCTGTCTCTCTTCCTGACCACACATTTCCTCTCTCCAGCTCCACTGGTGCTGTGGAAGTTTGGATCCATAAAATGGTGTGAGCTGCACTGCCGTTCACATCCAGCACACTGTGCAGGACACCCACGTCAGTTTTCCTAACCAGTCAATGAACTCCATCAAGTTAACCTCAACACCACCTTTCTCCACTCCTCCACTGCTGTTAAATTATCAGACTGCTTATCCAACATCCAGTACTGGATGAGCAGAAATATTCTCCAATTAAGTATTGGGAAGACTGAAGCCATTGTTTTCAGTCCCCACTCCAACTCTGTTCCCTTGCTATTGATTCCATCCCTCTCCCTGGTAACAGTCTGAGCTTCAGACAGTCTGTTTGCAACCTTGGTGTCACATTTGACCACAAAATGAGCTTCCAAACTCATTTGCAGAATATCATTGCAACTGTCTATTTCAACCTCAGTTACAGTACCTGATTTCATCGCTGTCTCAGCTCATCTGCTGCTAAAACCTCATTCATGTATTTGTTGCCTTTAGACTTCACTATTCCTGTTATTTTCTTTCATTGGATGTGGGCGTCAGTGGGAAGGTTAGCATTTGTTCCCATCCCTAATTTCCTTTGATAACTGAGTGACATGTTCGGCCATTTCAGAGGACAGTTAAGTGTCGACCACGTTGCTGTTGGTCTGGAGTCACATGTCGGCCAGATCAGATAAGGATGGCATATTTCCTTCCCTAAAGGAGATTAATGAACATCATAGAAAATGGGAGCAGGAGTAGGCCATTTGGCCCATCGATCCTGCTCCGCCATTCATTCTGGTCATGGCTGATAATCCAAATCAGTAACCTGTTCCGACTTGCGCCCGTTATCCTTTGATCCCTTTAAACCCAAGAGCTATGTCTAACTCCTAACAAGATGGTATTTTACAAAAATCGATGATAGTTTCATGGCGCCATGGCTGAGACTAGCTTTCAATTCCAGACTTTTATTAATTAATTGAACTTAATAATTAATTGAATTTTAATTCACACCAGCTGCCATGGTGGGATTTGAACACAGGGCATTAGCCTGAGCCTCCGGTTTACTCGTTCAGTGACATCACCACTGTCACTGCCTCGCTGCCTCACCTCCTTCCCTTCAGACACTACTGAAAACCTTCCTATTTGACCAAGCTGATGGTAATCTCACCTCATAGCTCCTGTTGTGTCTCGTGTCACACGTTGTTTTATAATGCTCATGTGAAGCACCTTGGGATATTTTATGACATTAAAGGCACTGTATAAGTTGTTGATGTTGTTGTTGAGGTTTGCCAGTCATGATTTGTCATTAGCATATCCGTGCTGTTTGCCATTGATTGTCCCATGTTTGTTTTGCAAACAACTGGGTTGTGAACTCTGGAAATTTCCCCACCAGCGACGATAGAACACTGTAAATACAGGGTTTACTCAAGCTCTCCTTTTTTTAAACAGGGTGTAACATTTACAACCCTCCAGTCTCTGACACCACTCCCATATCCAATGAATACTGGAAGAATCTAGACAGTATCTCTGCTATTTCCACCATTCCTTCCCTCAGCAATGTGCATACATCCCAGGTAGACTGGGTAAATGTTCTACTTTATTTTGGTACAAAACGTGTTGGATTGAAAGGGGTTAATTGAATCTGTTTGTTCAGTGACTGTGATTAATGTCAGTCTCCATGGACCCTAATTGTGTCACTGGACAGTTTCCCTTTTCTACTAATAAGGGATTTCTTTCAATGTGTTATCCCATGGTGTCAGTGGGAGCATTTCCGCCGGCACCAACAGGCATCAGCAGCTTCAGAAAGAAATTGAGAGAGAAAGAGAAGATAGATCAGAATCTGAGAACAATAGATTGGAATGTTACAACAATGGTTCGGAATCTGAGCACAATAAATTGGAATGTTACAACAATGGACAAGAGTTTATCCGATTGGTTTGACGAGCTTACTGATTGGCTAATATTAGAATTGTGTGTCCATTGTGCCCTTCAGATGATTCAGTACGTTTACTATCCTCCTCGCTGTTGTTGGTGATGGTGGTAAGTCCCTACCTCCGGCTATTAGGTCTATAAACCACTGCTAACTGTATTACTGTTCGTTTAATTTACTGTTACAGCTTTTCTGCTGTTGAAGTCCCTGGTAAGTCTCTCTATCCAACTTTACATGCATAAACCACCATACAATGCATCACTCGCCTTGTTATTAAAGTACTGGGGAGTTTGAAGCCACTGTTTTCAGTCCCCAACATAAACTCTTTTCTCCATCCAATAATCTGGCACAGTGGCGCAGTGGTTAGCACCGCAGTGGTTAGCCTGTGTGGAGTTTGCAAGTTCTCCCTGTGTCTGCGTGGGTTTTGTCCGGGTGCTCCGGTTTCCTCCCACAAGCCAAAAGACTTGCAGGTTGATAGGTAAATTGGCCATTATAAATTGTCACTAGTATAGGTAGGTGGTAGGGAAATATAGGGACAGGTGGGGATGTTTGGTAGGGATATGGGATTAGTGTAGGATTAGTATAAATGGGTGGTTGATGTCCGGCACAGACTTGGTGGGCCGAAGGGCCTGTTTCAGTGCTGTATCTCTAATCTCTAAAAAAATATATATGAGGCTGAAACTGACAGTTCACTTCCTTACTGATCTCTTTGACACTAAACCGAATCCAATACCATATCCTGTCCATCATCAGGCCTGTCTACCAGCACCTTTTCCTCTCTCTTAGGACATCTGCTCCTAAAACCACCATCTATCTCTTCATTAACTCCAGACTCGACTATCCTAATGCTACCATGACAAGACCCTCAGTTACAAACCTACATAAACTACAGCCTATCGCAAACACTGCTGCCTGTAACCTAACTCACACCAAATTCTGATCACCCATTAACCCAGTGCTCACGGACCTACATTGGATCTTGGTTCAGTAGCACCACAATTGTAATATTTTTATTCTTGTTTTTCGATCTCTCCATGACCCCACCCCTCTAATTATTCCCATTCTGCTGTTCGTTTCTAATATTCCGGCATATTGTATTCTCTAGAGTATATATCCAATTCACTTTTAAAAGTGATTTTCCTCTCCCTCTGTATCTCTCCGTGGCTGCAATTCTGGGCTCTGCAGAGCCACTGTTGCTAAGGCTATGAATCCTCGAAGTCTTAAAATGGTGTGGGATGCACCGCTGACCACTTGTGGCTTCTCTCTAGTGGTGTTTCATGCTGAGCAGAGCGTTCCAGTAGCTTCGATGTAAATATTTGAAATTTGGTCTGTGCATGTCCACTGATCACCTGTGTTACTCACTCTCAGCTGAACATGCATTCTGCAGCACGAGGAAACGGCTCTGTTGTTATTTAAAAGGACCAGGCATCCAACTTGCAGGTGATCGGCTTTCGATTTACTTCTGCTATTGTAAAGTTAGTGGATGTGCTGTGGATGGTTTACTGGAATTTGTGTTGTGAGCTGCTGCAGACATTCAGAGAAGACAGAGGATTTGGTGACCCAACTCAGGACAAGGTATGGGGACAAAAGTTTCATTGTCTCTGGCTCTGTAACATGACTAACAAATGGAGCAGAGGCTGCAGCGAGGGGAATACCTGTAAAGATGGAGGAGAAGGGGTTTCTGCCCTACCCACCCTGGGCTTTCCAAGAGCACTTCTCCTACCTGCACCTAACCCAGGAGCAATGTGTGAGGTGACTCTGATTCAATAAGGAGGTGGTCACAGAGCTGTGTCATCTCTTGTAACAGGACCTGGAGCCTCAAACCAGGGTGAGGACTGAGCTTTCAGTGGCTGTTAAGGTCACAGCTTCATTGAACGTCTATGTATCTGGATCTTTCCAGGCAGGAGCGGGTGCCATATCCAACACAGAGTCACGGAGAGTGGTGGGGTCACAGTGTCATTCACAACACAGAATGAAGCCATTCGGCCCCTCAGTGCCAGCTCCCTGTGGAACAGTCCAGTCATTCCCACTCCCCACTCATTCCCCATATCTCTGCAAGTTCATTTCCTTCAGGTGCACATCCAGTATCCTTTTCAAATCATTGATTGTCTCGGCTTCCACCACCCTCATGGGCAGTGAGTTCCAGCACATTAACATCCACTGTGTAAAAACGTTCTTCCTCATATTCCCACTGCATCTGTTACTCAAAACCTTCTATTGTGTCCCCTAGTGCCTGTTTCATCAGTTAATAGGAACAGGTTTTCCTTCATATCTTATCCATTCCGATCATAATCTTGTACACCTCGATCAAATCTCTCTCAACCTCAGGGCTCAGTATTGGGTCCGTTAGCTTTTTTTGGTCTATATTAAAGATTTAGACGTAAATGTAGGGGTTTGATCAAGACTTTTGCAGACAACACAAAGATTGGCCATGTGGTAGATAGCGAGAAGGATAGCTGTCGGCTGCAGGAATATATTGACGGTCTGGTCAGATGGGCAGGAAAATGGGATTAGACCTGGATAAGTGTGAGGTGATGCAATTGGGGAGCTCAAACAAGCAAAGGAATACACGATTACGAGGACAATACTGAGAAATGTAGAGGAAGTAAGGGACTTTGGAGTGAATGCCCACAGATCCCTGAAGATAGCAGAACAGGTCAATAAGGCAGATACGAAGGCACATGGAATCAGTTCCCTTTTTAGCCGAGGTATAGAATGTAAGAGCTGGGAGGTTATGCTGGAACTGTATAAATCATTGGTTAGGCCACAACTTGAATACTTTGTGCAGTTCTGGTAACCATATTGCAGAAAGAAGTAATTGTACTAGAGAGGGTACAGAGGAGATTTACGAGGATGTTGCCAGGACTGGAAAAATGCAGCTGTGAGGAAAGATTGGATAGTCTGGGGTTGTTCTCCATGGAACAGAGAAGGCTGAAGGGAGATCTGATTGAAATGAACAAAATTTTGTGGGGCCTGGAAAGAGTGGAGATGAAGGGTCTATTCACCTTAACAGGAAGGTCAGTGGCTAGGGGGCCTTAGATTTAAAGTGATTGGTAGAAATATCAGAAGGGAGATCAGGAAAAACATGTTCACCCAGAAATGCAAAATTGCCTCAGTGACAGGAAACAAAGGGTAATTGTTGACGGGTATTGACTGGAGGACTGTTTCCAGTTGTGTTCCACAGGGCTCCGTACTGGGTCCCCTGCTTTTAGTGAGGGTCTGGAACTCACTTCCTGAAAGGCTGGTTGAGGCAGAAACCCTCAACTCATTCAAAAGGAGTCTGGATGTGCACATCAAGTGTAATAATCTGCAGGGCTATGGATCAAATGCTGGTAGGTGGGATTAGAATCGATGGACAACTTTTCGGCTGGCACAGACACGATAGGCCAAGTGGCTTCTTTCTGTGCTGTGAGTTTAGCGGCGCAGTGGCGCAGTGGTTAGCACCGCAGCCTCGCAGCTCCAGCGACATTGGGTAGATTTTGGGTACTGCCTGTGTGGAGTTTGCAAGTTTTCGCCGGGTGTTCCGGAACCTCCCACAGCCAAAGTCTTGCAAGTGATCTCTTGTACTCAATACCCCGTCCGATGAAGGAAAGCATGCCGTCTGCCTTCTTGACCACTCGATTGACCTGCATTGCCACCTTCAGGGAACAATGGACCTGAACACCCAAATCTCTCCGTACATCAATTTTCCCCAGGACTTTTCCATTTACTGTATAGTTCACTCTTGAATTGGATCTTCCAAAATGCATCACCTCGCATTTGCCCAGATTGAACTCCATCTGCCATTTCTCTGCCAAATCTCCAATCTATCTATATTCTGCTGTATTCTCTGACAGTCGCCTTCACTATCTGCTACTCCACCAATCTTTGTGTCGTCTGCAAATTTGCTAATCAGTCCACCTATACTTTCCTCCAAATCATTTATGTATATCACAAACAACAGTGGTCCCAGCACGGATCCCTGTGGAACACCACTGGTCACACGTCTCCATTTTGAGAAACTCCCTTCCATTGCTACTCTCTGTCTCCTGTTGCCCAGCCAGTTCTTTATCCATCTAGCTAGTACACCCTGGACCCCATGCGACTTCACTTTCTCCATCAACCTACCATGGGGAACCTTATCAAACGCTTTACTGAAGTCCATGTATATGACATCTACTGCCCTTCCCTCATCAATCAACTTTGTCACTTCCTCAAAGAATTCTATTAAGTTGGGAAGACATGACCTTCCCTGCACAAAACCATGTTGCCTATCACTGATAAGCCAATTTTCTTCCAAATGGGAATAGATCCTATCCCTCAGTATATTCTCCAGCAGCTTCCCTACCACTGACGTCAGGCTCACCGGCCTATAATTACCTGGATTATCCCTGCTACCATTCGTAAAGAAGGGGACAATATTAGCAATCCTCCAGTCCTCCGGGATCAATTGGGTGATTGTTGGTCGGCACAGACTCGGTGGGCCAAAGGGCCTGTTTCAGTGCTGTAACTCTAAAATTATAAATTTTCTATGACTCTGTAACACGAAACACGCTATCCTCGTTAACACTCTCAATAATGTCAAGATTATCAGAAATGATTTTCCATGAAGCTATCCGTGCTGCCAGCCATTTAGTAAGACATGATTTTACAAACAAGAAATATTTTTGTGCTGGGTTATGGCCTCTAGAATTTTCCAAGAATCAACATTAGACTGATAGTTACAAGCCATATCCAACCTGCCCTTTTCGAAACAGGCTGTAACATTTAGAGCCATCCAGTTCTCTGGCATCTTTTCTTTATTCATTCATGGGATGTGGACATCGCTGGCTAGGCCAGCATTTATTGCCAATCCCTAACTGCCCTTGCGAAGTTGGTGGTGAGCTGCCTTCTTGAACCACTGCAGTCCACGTGGTGTAGGTACTCCCACAGTGCTGTTAGGAAGGAAGTTCCAGTATTTTGACCCAGCGACAGTGAAGGAACTGCAAGATAGTTTAAAATCAGTATAGGTGTGTCGCTTGGAGGGTAACTTGCAGGTGGTGGCGTTTCCATGCATCTGCTGCCCTTGTCCTTCTATGTGGTAGAGGTTGTGTGTTTGGAGGGTGCTGTCGAAGGAGCCCTTGTGCGTTGTTGCAGTGCATCTTGTAGATGGTACACACTGCTGCCACTTTGCGTTGGTGGTGCAGGGAGTGAATCTTGTGGATGGGGTGCCAATCATGTGTTGCTTTGTCCTGGATGGTGCCGAGCTTATTGAGTGTTGTTGGAGCTGCACCCATCCAGAGAAGCAGAGAGTATTCCATCACACTCCTGACTTATGCCTTGTATTTGGTGGACTGGCATTGGGGAGTCAGGAGTTGAGTTACTTGCCTCAGGATTCCTCGCCTATGATCTGCTCTTTTAGCCATGGTATTTATATGGCTACTCCAGTTCAGTTTCTGGTTAATGGTAGCCCCTAGGATGTTGATAGTGGGAGATTCAGCGATGGCAATGTCATTGAATGTCAAGGGAGAGGATTAGATTCTCTCTTGTCGGAGATGGTCATTGCCTGGCACCAGTGCAGTGCGAATGATACTTGCCAATTATCAGCCCATGCCTTGATATTGTCCAAGTCTTGCTGCATTTTTGCACGGACTGCTTCAGTATTTGAGGAGTCACGAATGGTGCTGAAAACTGTGCAATCATCAGTGAACATCCCCACTTCAGACCTTATGATTGAAAGAAAGTCATTGATGAAGCAGCTGAAGATGGTTGGGCCTGGGAAACAACCCTGAGGAACTCCTGAAGTGATGTCCTGGAGATGAGCTGATTGACTTGCAACAACCACAACCATGTTCCTTTGCGCTAGGTATTACTCCAACCAGCAGACAGTTTCCCCCTGATTCCCACTGACTCCATTTTTGCTCGGACTCCTTGATGCCACACTCAGTCAAATGCTGCCTTGATGTCAGGGCAGTCACTCATACCTCACCTCTTGAGTTCAGCTCCTTTGTCCATGTTTGAACCAAGGCTGTTATGAGGTCAAGAGCTGAGTGGCCCTGGCGGAACCCAAACTGAACGTCACTGAGCATGTTGTTGCGAAGCAAGTGCTGTTTGATAGCATTATTGATGACACCTTCCATCACTTTACTGATGATTGAGAGGAGGCTGATGGGGCGGTAACTGGCAGGGTTGCACTTGTCCTGCTTTTTATGTACAGGACATACCTGGGCACTTTTTCACATTGCTGGGTAGATGCCAATGTTGTAGCCGTACTGGATCAGCTTGATGGGGCAACGGAAGATCTGGACCACAGGTAATCAGTACTATTTCCGGAATATTGTCAGGGCCCATAGCCTTTGCAATATCCAGTGCCTTCAGTCGTTTCTTGATATCATGCGGAGTGCATCGAACCCTGAGAAGCAGTACCGTGTACTCCCCTCCACCTCCAGTCTGAACAATGACTGTTCATCACTTCTCTCTGCTTTCTGTCCTTGAGTCAGTGCCATATCCAAACTATCACTGTCACATTAATCCATGTCATAACAAGTCTATGAAATGTCATTTGATCACAGGCCTTTTGAAAATCTATATACATAAGTGGATACACATGAGCAGGGGCAGAAGATGTTGGTATGGTTCTTAAGAGGTTGAGCAGATTAGGATTATTTTCATTAGAAAGATGGAGGTTGAGGGGGGACCTGAGAGGTATAGACAGGGTGGATAGCAAGAAGCTTTTTCCCAGAGTGGAGGATTCAATTACTCAGGGTCACGAGTTCACAGTGAGAGGGGAAAAGTTTAGGGGGTATATGAGTGGAAAGTTCTTTATGCAGAGGGTCGTGGGTGCCTGGAACGCGTTGCCAGTGGAGGTGGTAGACGCGGGCACGATAGCGTCTTTTAAGATGTATCTAGACAGATACATGAATGGGCAGGAAGCAAAGAGATACAGACCCTTAGAAAATAGGCGACATGTTTAAATAGTGGATTTGGATTGGCGCAGGCTTGGAGGGCCGAAGGGCCTGTTCCTGTGCTGTAATTTTCTTTGTTCTTTGTTCTTGTTCTTTAATGAATACTTTGTATCTGTCTTAACAAAAGAGGGGGACGATGCAGATATTGTGGTTAAGGAGGAGAAGTGTGAATTATTGGATGTGATATACATAGGGAGAGAGGAAGTATTAATGGGATTCGCATCCTTGAAAGTTGATAAATCACCAGGGCCAGATGAAATGTATCCTAGGCTGTCAAAAGAAGTGAGAGAGGAAATAGCAGAGGGTCTGGGCCATCATTTCCCAGTCCTCACTGGATACAGGTGTGGTGCCAGAGGACTGGTGAACTGTTAACATTGTACCTCTTTATAAAGGGAGCAAGGGATAGACCGAATGATTGCAGACCAGTCAGTGTAACCTCAGTAGTGGGCAATGTATTGGAATCTATTCTGAGAGACAGGATAAACTGTCACTTAGAAAGGCTCATGTCAATCAAGGACAGTCAGCATGGATTTGATCAGGGAAGATATTGTTTGACCAACTTGATTGAATTTTTCGACGAACCAGCAAGGATGATAGATGATATGGTCTCCGTGAATTTTGGCAAGGCTTTTGTCAAGGTCCCATGTGGCATACTAGTTAAAAAAAATAAAATCCCATGGAATCCAGGGAAATGCAGCAAGCTGCATACAAAATTGGCTCAGTGGCAGGAAACAAAGGGTGATTGTTGACGGGTGTTTTACTGACTTGAGGTCTATTTCCAGTGACGTTCCACAGGGCTCAGTACTGGATCCCCTGCTTTTTGTTGCATATATTAACGATTTGAACGTAAATGTAGGGGGC
Organism: Heterodontus francisci; assembly: GCF_036365525.1. NCBI lineage: Eukaryota > Metazoa > Chordata > Chondrichthyes > Heterodontiformes > Heterodontidae > Heterodontus > Heterodontus francisci. The sequence goes on from NC_090391.1 coordinate 1,907,360, forward strand.
ATGATCAAGATATGTGCAGATGGTGCACAGATTAGCCGTGTGGTAGATTGCGAGGAGGATAGCTGTCAGCTGCAGGAAAATATTGATGGCAGAAAAATGTCAAATGGAATTCAACCTGGTTAAGTATGAGGCGATGCAATTGAGGAGGTCAAACAAGGCAAAGGGATAGATGGTCAATCGGAAAATACTGAGAAGTATAGAGGAAGTGAGGGACTTTGGAGTCAATGTCCACTGATGTCCTCAAGGTAGCAGGTCAGGTCGATAAGGTGGTTAAGAAGGCATATGGAATCCTTTCCTGTATTAGCTGAGGTATAGAATGCAAGAGCAGGGAGGTTATGCTGGAACTGTATACATCATTGGTTAGGCCACAACCTGAGTACTGTGTGCAGCTCAGGTCAGTTCATTACACAAAGCATGTAATTGCACTGGAGAGGGTCCAGAGGAGATTTACAAGGATATTTGCCAGGAGTGGAAAAATGCAGCTATGAAGAAAGATTAGACAGGCTGGGGTTGTTTTACTTGGAACAGAGAAGATTGAAGGGAGATCTGATTGAAATGGATATAATTTTGTGGGACCTGGATAGAGTGGAGGTGAAGAGTCTATTCACCTGAGCAGAGAGATCAGTGACTGGGGGAAGTTACTTAAAGTGCTTGGTAGAAGGATTAGCGGGAAGTTGAGGAGAAAATTGTTCACCTAAAAATGCAAAATTGGCTCTGGGGCAGGAAACAAAGGGTAATTGTTATAATAAAAGCAAAATGCTGTGGAAGCTGGAAATCTGAAGTAAAAACACGAAATGATGGGAATACTCGGCAGGTCTGGCAGCATCTGTGGAGAGTGAAGCGGAGTTAACGTTTCAGGTCAGTGATGAAGGGTCACTGACCTATAACGTTAACTCTGCTTCTCTCACCACAGATGCTGCCGGACCTGCTGAGTATTTCCAGCATTTCTTGTTTTTATTAAAGGGTGGTTGTTGACGGGTATTTTACTGACTGGAGGACTGTTTACAGTGGCGTTCCACAGGGTTCAGTACTGCATCCCCTGTTTATAGTGAGGGTCCAGAACTTACTGCCTGAAAGGATAGTTGAAGCAGAATCCCTCCACTCAGTGAAAGGTAATCTGGATTTTCACCTCAAGTGTCATTATCTGCAGGGCTGTGGATCAAATGCTGGAAGGTGGCATTGGAATAGGTGTATCATTTTTTGGCCGGTGCAGACACAATGGGCCAAGTGGCCTCTTTCTGTAGCTTAAACTTTCTATGATTATATTGCATGAAACACTCACTCACGAAAGTCCTCAACGAACTTGATCAGGATTATCAGGAATGATATTCCATTAACCTATCCGTGCTGTTTGTCATTTATTCACCCGTGTTTTACTAGCAAGATATATTTTTGTGCTGGGTTATGACCTCTAGAAGTTTCCAACCACCAACATTAGACTGATACTTACAGGGTTTACCCAACCTCTCCTTTTTAAACAGGGTGTAACGTTGACAATCCTCCAGACCTCTGGCATCACTCCCATATCCAAGGAGGACTGAAATATTCTGTCCAGTGCCTCTGTCATTTTCCACCATTCCTTCCCTCAGTAACTCTCATAATTCCCATCCAGACTGGGTAAATGTTCTACTTTATTGTAGTGCAAAAAGTGTTGAATGGAAAGGGGTTAACTGAACCTGTTTGTTCAGTGACTGTAATTAATGTCAGTCTCCCTGGACCCTAATGGTGTCACTGGAGGGATTCCCTCTTCTATTAATACAGGACTCCTTTCAATGTGTTTTCCGAAAGTGTCAGCGGGAGCATCAGCTCCGGCACTAAAAGGGATCCTCGGATGCAGAGAGAGGGAGAGGAGATATCAGAATCTGAACAATAGATTGGAATGTTACAACAATGGGTCAGAATCTGAGAACACTAGATTGGAATGTTACAACAATGGATCAGAATCTGAGAACACTAGATTGGAATGTTACAACAATGGATCAGAATCGGAGAACAATAGATTGGAATGTTACAACAATGGATCAGAATCTGAGAAAACTAGACTGGAATGTAACAACAATGAATGTAACAACCAATGTCCTATTGGTTTGATTATCTTACTGCAGATTATTATTGGATAACATTAGAATTGTGGATTGCTTATGCTCTGAAGATGATTCAGTTTATTTACTACCCCAACCTCGCTACTATTGGTGTCCCTGGTAAGTCTCTGTATCCAACTGTTAGATTCATAAACCATATTTCACTGATTTAGCGTTCTTGTCATTTAAATCGTGAGAAGACTGAAGCCATTGTCTTCCGTTTCTGTCACAAACTCCATTCCCTGTCCATGATCTGCATCTCCCTCGCTGGCCGTTGTCTCAGGCTGAACCAGGAAGTTTACAACCTCTGGTATCTATTTAATGCTGAGCTGAGTTCATCCACATATTCTCTCAATCCCCAGCCCGGCTAATTTTTATGGCCAGGTGAGGAGGGGTCACAGTTGCTCTTCTTTATTTGACTGTAACAATATTTGACCTTTATAAACAGTGAATATGCTTAACGTCTCAGTGAGTGTTTTGCATTTTACCTTTGGTATGACGGTGAAGAAACCGATTGGACAAGATCTCTTGAGTTTAAACATGAAAGAGATGAGTTTATTATACTTAACAATGTAAACTCGATCTAAATAAAGTAATAAAAATAGAACACATAGTTACGTACACACTCACACGAGAATCACACACACACACACATGGATTACAGAGTGAGAAGTAAATTTGTGGTTGGATTTGAGTCCAGAATATTTTTTTTAAAACTCATTTTGTCTTGTTGGACAATTCCGTGTTCTTCCAGCTGAAGTTATCTTCTGGAAGTCTTTTGGTTGTCTAAGTGCGGTTTGTGGCTGGTCCACATGGCTCAGGGATTTCTTTGAGGCAGACTTGTAGGTGGCTTTCTCCCCTTGGTGTCTCTGTCTGTAGCAATCTGTAGGCTTGAGGCGCCCACAGTTGCATGTCGTTTTCAAACTTGTGATGTTAGGTGGAGAGAGAGACGGAGAGAGAGAGAGGGGGTCACAGCCCTTCTGCATCTTCACAATTTGAATCGCTGGCATGTCTGTCTTTGCCCAGGGGAAACTCCCCGCTTTCCAGAGATGGACAGAAGGTCTCATGACTGCCTCAGTGTATTCTCTGGATCCTTCTAATGAGATTCAAGGTTGGAAACTTCTATCTCCCCAGGGCTCAGGTTACCAGTATTTATACTTGGAGGAGTTTGCTCTTTCAAAGTCAATGTGTCAGGATAGCCTTGTTTGCCCTGTTAATGAATGTAATCTTTGGTAATTCAATCACTATAGCAAGCCAATGATATAGGTCCAGGCTCATCAGACATGTGCCACCTGCTGTAGGCCTTGGAATGTGAAACGTTGTTTCAGATGGCAATTGCAGTGGTCATCTTGGCTGCCAGCTTTTTCAAGGTTAACTGTTGGATTTTTTTAATTAAAAGTTTAGTGTAAGTTTCCATTCGATGAATTAAAATTCCTAATTTGGCATATCGTGTCATCCTGACACCGTCCCAACACATGGAAAGAAATGTGATAATAGGAACATTTCATTTCAGAATTGTGGGAAAAAAAGAAAGAAACTCACATGCATTCTCAATAATCACTTCTCAAATTCACACATTAATCTTAGAATTGCTACAGCTGACATCGTCTGTTACAGCTGTACTGATTTGATATCTTTGGCGTTTTCAAACGTCAGCTGATTAGAATCCAGGACCAGCATGTTCCTGTGAGGAAGAAAGACAAGAATAGCAAGTTTCGGGAAGCTTGGATAACAGGGGATATTGTGAGCCCAGTCAAAAAGAAAAAGGAAGAATTTGTATGTCTGGAAGGCTAGGAACAGATGAAGCACTTGAGGAATACAAAGACAGTAGGAAGGAACTTAAGCAAGGAGTTGGGAGGGCTAAAATGGGTCCTGAAAAGTCATTGGCAAACAGGATTAAGGAAAGTCCCAAGGCGTTTTATAACGTATCTAAAGAGCAAGAGGGTAACCAGGGAAAGGGTTGGACCACTCAAGGACAGAGATGGGAATCTATGCGTGGAGCCAGAGGAAATGGGCGAGGTACTAAATGAGTACTTTGCATCAGTATTCACCAAAGAGAAGGACTTGGTGGATGATGAGCCAAGGGAAGGGAGTGCAGATAGTCTCAGTCACCTCATTATCAAAAAGGAGGAGGTGTTGGGTGTCTTGCAAAGCATTAAGGTTGAAAAGTCCCCAGGGCCTGATGGGATCCACCCTAGAATACTGAGGGAGGCAAGGGAAAAAATTGCTGGGGGCTTGACAGAAACCTTTGCATTCTCATTGGCTACAGGTGAGGTCCCAGAGGACTGGAGAATAGCCAATGTTGTTCCTTTGTTTAAGAAGGGTGGCAAGGATAATCCAGGAAATTATAGTCCGGTGAGCCTTACATCAGTGGTAGGGAAACTATTAGAGAGGATTCCTTGGGACAGGATTTACTCCCATCTGGAAACAAAAGAATTTATTAGCGAGAGACAGCATGGTTTTGTGAAGGGGAGATCGTGTCTTACCAATTTCATTGAGTTTTTTGAGGAAGTGACGAAGATGATGGATGAGGGAAGGGTGGTGGATGTTGTTTATATGGACTTTAGTAAAGCCTTTGACAAGGTCCCGCATGGCAGACTGGTGCAAAAGGTGAAGTCACACGGGATCAGAGGTGAGCTGGCAAGATGGATACAGAACTGGCTCAGTCACAGAAGACAGAGGGTAACAGTGGGTGGGTGTTTTGCTGAATGGAGGGATGTGACTAGTGGTGTTCCACAGGGATCAGTGCTGGGACCTTCGCTGTTTGTAGTATATATAAATGATTTGGAGGAAAATGTAGCTGGTCTGATTATTAAGTTTGTGGACGACACAAAGGTTGGTGGAGTTGCGGATAATGATGAGGATTGTCAGAGGATACGGCAGGATATAGATCGGTTGGAGATCTGGGCAGAGAAATGGCAGATGGAGTTTAATCCGGACAAATGTGAGGTAATGCATTTTGGAAGGACTAATGCAGGTGGGAGGTATACAGTAAATGGCAGAACCCTTGGGAGAATTGACAGGCAGAGAGATCTGGGCGCACAGGTCCACAGGTCACTGAAAGTGGCAACGCAGGAGGATAAGGTAGTCAAGAAGGCATACGGCATACTTGCCTTCATCGGTCGGGGCATGGAGTATAAAAATTGGCAAGTCTTGTTGCAGCTGTACAAAACCTTACTTCGGCCACACTGAGAATATTGCGTGCAATTCTGGTCGCCACACTACCAGAAGGACGTGGAGGCTTTGGAGAGGGTACAGAGGAGGTTTACCAGGATGTTGCCTGGTCTGGAGGGCATTAGCTATGAGGAGAGGTTGGAAAAACTGGGATTGTTTTCACTGGAAGGACGGAGGTGGAGGGGCGACATGATAGAGGTTTACAACGTTATGAGCGGCATGGACAGAGTGGATAGTCAGAAGCTTTTTCCCAGGGTGGAAGAGTCAGTTATTAGGGGACATAGGTTTAAGGAGCGAGGGGCAAAGTTTAAAGGGGATGTGCGAGGCAGGTTTTTTACACAGAGGGTGTTGAGTGCCTGGAACCTGCTGCCATGGGAGGTGGTGGAAGCAGATACGATAGCGACGTTTCAGAGACATCTTGACAAATATATGAATAGGAACGGAATAGAGGGATATGGGCCCCGGAAGTACAGAAGGTGTTAGTTTCGGCAGGCATCAATATCGGCGAAGGCTTGTAGGGTCGAATTGCCTGTTCCTGTGCTGTACTGTTCTTTGTTCTTTGTCTGGGATGGTTATTTTTCGGGTTCGATCCTGGACAATGCATCACCGATTGCTTGTTTCCCTTTTCTCTCCTCTAATGAAGTTTTAACTACTCAGGTTCCTGCACCTTGATAATCTTTCTCCCTAAACCGACAGTGTGCAATAAATTGTTTTTTTAGCCCCTGTGAGGTATCCGAGATTTTCTCTGGGCCTTTGTTCTTGCTGAGTTCTGCTTTGAAATTGTTGGGTTTGATTAGTTTTGGGTTTGGGAACTGATCATTGCGTTGTTCAGTGGACAGATCCACACTGACCTTACTTTTAGCTTTCTGGTGGGGTACACAAGTGCTGTTTACTTTCGGGTATTTTCCCTTCACATTTCCTTTACTATGGGGAGAATCATTTTTTTGATCTACCCTATGTCTTCTGGGACATTACCGATCGCTGGTGTCTTTCCAGCTTTCGCTGCACCCTTTGGCGGCACTTCAACTAGGTGAGGCATCTCCCTCACCATTGACATGCCTTTTTGGGACCTTTCCTTGTCCTTGCACGTTTCTGTAAATGCTGTTAGCAGCCTTTTTAGGGTGCCCCTTTGACCTGTATCTCAGGAGGAGAGCATCGGGTCAGATTTATCTAACAATTCAGGGTTGGCTAATCGGAGAATAGGGGGTTCCAGTTGGGACAGCTACTGGCCCTCCTCTAACTTGTCCTCGCTGTCCTTTTCAATCTTTCCCTCCTGACAGTCTGACAGATATGTACTTGTCTGTCCCCTCCACAGCATTTACTTTTTTTTCTTTGATCTGAGGTGTCAATTAAATAATTTACCTGACTATTCCTTCTGCCACTCGATATGGAGCACTGAACTGGGCTTTAAGGGGTTCACCCTGCATTGGGAGTAGTAACAATATATTGTCTCTGTGCTGAAATGTTCTAACCCTGGCATTTTTGCCTGATTACCTTTTCATAGCTGCCTGGGAGATGTTTAGGTCTTACTGAGCCATTGCACAGGCTCCCGTGCGCCTCTCCCAGAGCATGGAAACGTAGTCTGAAATGGAAGACTCATCCCTGTGTCCCAAAAACTTCTCCTTCATTAGTTTAAGAGGACCTCTCACCTCGTGTCCATAAACTTCGACAAAGAGACTAACGCCAGTGGAATCATTGGCTAAGTCATTGGTAACCAACAGAAAAAATCCCAGCCCTTTGTCCCAGTCATTGGGTTGCTCATCGCAGTATGGCCTGATCATTGTCTTTAGGGTCTGGTGGTACCGCTCCAAAGCCCCTTGTGACTGTGGATGGTTGGCTGAGGACTTTATCTATTTACTTATTTTATTCATTTAGAGATACAGCATTGAAACAGGCCCTTCGGCCCACCCAGTCTGTGCCGACCATCAACCACCCATTTCTCCTAATCCTACATTAATCCTAAATTCCTACCACATCCCCACCATCCCTCAACTCCCCTACCACCAACCTATATTAGGGGCAATTTACAATGGCCAATTTACCTATCAGCCTGCAAGTCTTTGGCTGTGGGAGGAAACCGGAGCACCCGGTGAAAACCCATGCGGTCACAGGGAGAACTTGCAAACTTCGCACAGGCAGTACCCAGAATCGAACGCGGGTCGCTGGAGCTGTGAGGCTGCGGTGCTCCAGATTACCCATGACCTTTTCAAAAATACTGGACGTGAAATGTGTGCCCTGGTCCGACTGGATCTCAGCAGGCAGCCCATATCTGGTAAAGCACTGGGTTAGTCCCTTCACCACTGCCTTGGCAGAAATAGTTCTTCAGGCGGATGGCCTCTGGGAATCGGGTCACCACATCCATAATGGTGAGAAGATACTGGTAATCCCGTTTTGTTTTCAGCAGGAGTCCCACAAAATCCACCATCACTCTGCTGAAGGGTTCCCCAAAAGCTCGTATGGGAATTAGGGATGCAGGTTTTATTGCAGGTTGGGGCTTCCCAACAACCTGGCACATGTGGTCAGTTTTACAGAACTCCACCACATCTTTGTGGAGTAGTGGCTAGTCCAGATGCTGTCTTATGTGGGCTACAATTTTTCATACACCGACATGTCCAGGCATTCTAAGCTCGTGGGCCATTCTTAATATTTATTTAAGGGACCTCAGCGGCACCACTATCTGGTGAATCACTCTTCATCCGCAGGTCTGTGAAGCGGTCACTAATTCCTCATCAGCACTTCATTCTTTAAATAGTAACATTCTGCAACTCCCTCTGCTTCAGTTTTGGTTTGGACAGACTGTGCTATTTTGTAAAACTGAGTCGTGTTGTTGAGCCTCAAATAAGGAAGAACTGTTTAACACATCCTTTGGGTCCTCTAACTTCCCAAAGAAGGTGTCAGACAACCAGACAGTAGGGTCATCCAACTGCAGTGTCAGTTCAGGGAATTGTTTGGCCATGGATCGAGTCTCCACACAATCAGGTAGAATGTCAGAGACCTTCCCCTGTAACTGCTCTGTCTCCCTGACCTCTTTTGGTCTCTCTAGAACTACTGGGGAAGTTGCCACCTTTTCCCCAGTCCGATCATTACCCAGGAGCAGTACGACCCATCAACCGGTAAACTTGGAACAATCCCCATGGTAAAGTATCATTAAAATGGGTAATACTGAAAGTGCACTGGATATAAGGGTATGGAAATATACTGTCTTCCAATACCATTCACTAACGCTCTAGCATTCACTGCGCTTTATTTTTCCCAGCAGAAGGGATTGGGAGCTTTGCATTCTTGAGTATGACGATTGGTTTACTTGCCTCACTCAAGGGGTATGGGGTCACTTTTCCTTAGGATACAAATTCCTGGTAGCTCTCAAGGATTTTGTTTATTTTTCCCGCACTCTCTGTGGTAGGTTTACTGGGTCTCACTGCCGCAATTAGAGTCACAGCCTGATCTGTTGTGCTTTCCATCAGGGCCCTTTTTCTTGCACTGATCTGGTGGACCCTGATTAATCCTGCAGGTTTTCCATGTCACTTCCATCATTCAGCTCGATGGTGACCTGCCTTTTTATAATGGAAACACGCAGGTCTTCGCCCGTTACTCCTGCTCTCAGTACCGTCCTATTTGGCCTGAGGATGAGCCCCTGTGTGTCCAGCTTTTCCTCCTTGCCCAAGGCTGTTCGGGCTCCGATCACCCTCCCACTTTTTATTCTCGGGTCTTTGGGGTGGCGAGGGAATGGTTTCACTTTGGGCTTCAGGCCTTGTGTGCAACGGAAAATTCTTCAGCCAGAATTGCAACCTGCCTGTTCTTTGAATCTTTTGTCCGTCTTTGTGGGTTTTAATGGGAGGGGGAGCGAGATTTTGAACTCCTTGAGATGGATCACCACTCTGAGGTTCAGATAAGTGGGCTGTAATTTGAGTGTTTGTAACCACTGGTCAACAGTAAACACAAAAACTAACTTTAAATTTTCTATAGCTACCTAAAAATGAAACGTTTGGCGAAGACAAATGTGGTTCCAATACGGGCAGAGTCAGGGGAATTTATAATGGGGAATGGAGAAATGGCAGTGAAGCTAAATTATTGCTTTTTGTCTGTCCTCATTGAGGAAGATATCAGGAAATTTCCAGAATTAGAGATCCATGGGACTAGGGAGAATGAGGAAGTGAAGGAAATTAATATTGGGAGGAATGTTGTATTGGAGAAATTAATCTGGCTGAAGTTTGATGAGGCGCCAGGATCTGATATTCTGCATCCCAGGGTGTGGGCAGAGGTAGCTATGGAGATTGTAGCTGCATTGGAGACCATCTTCAAAAATTCTATAGATTCTGGAGCGGTTCCTGCAGATTGGAAGGCAGCAAATGTCACCCCACTATTAAACAAGGGAGGGAGAGAGAAAACAGGGAATTATAGACCAGCTTTCGTACATTAGTCGTTGGGAAAATGCTGGGACTCTGTTCTAAAGGATGTGATAAATGGACAGTTGCACAATAAAGATATGTTTGGGCATCGTAAACATGGATTTATGAATAAGAAATCATGTTTGACGAACCTTCTGGAGTTTTTATTGAGGATGTTACTTACAGAATTGATAAAGGGGTGGACGTGCTATACTTGGATTTTCAGAAGGCTTTTGATAAAGTCCCCCACAGGAGGCTGGTTAGCAACATTAAAGCACATGGTGGTTATATACTGGCATGGATTAAAGATTGGTTAACAGGCAGAAAACAGAGAGCAGGAAGAAAGGGTCATTCTCACTTTGGCATGCTGTGACTGGTGGGGTACCACAAGGATCAGTACTTGGGCCCCAGCTGTTAACAATATATGTCAATAATTTGGATGTGGGGACCAAATGTAATGTTTCCAAGTTTGCAGATGACACAAAACTAGGTGGGAATGGATGTTGTGAGGAAGATGCAAAGCGTCTTCAAGGGGATTTGGACAGACATAGTGACTGGGCAAGAACATGGCAGATGGAATATAATATGGGCAAATATGAGGTTATCCACTTTGGTCGGAGGAACGGATGTGCAGAGTATTTCTTAAATAGTAAAAAAATAGAAAGTGTAGATGTACAAACGGACCCGGGTATCAGTAAATCACTGAAATCTAACATGCAGGTGCAGCAAGCTCTTAGGAAGGCTAATGGTCTGTTAGCCATTATCGCGAGATGATTTGAGTACAGGAGTAGTGTCTGTGTATAGAACATTGCTTAGACCACATCTGGAACATTGTGTGCGCTTTGGGTCCCCTTACCTTAGGAAGGATATTATTGCCATAGAGGGAGTGCAAGGAAGGCTCACCAGACTTGTTCCCGGGATGGGGGGACTGTCCTATGAAGAGAGATTGGGGAAACTGGGCCTGTATTCTCTAGAGTGTCAAAGAATGTGTCGGGATCTCATTGAAACCCACGAAATAATTAAAGAGATAAACAGCGTAAATGCGTGTACGATATTTCCCCTGGTTGTGGAGTCTAGAACTAATGGATACAATTTCAAAATAAGGGGCAAGCCACTTCAGACAGAGCTGAGAAGAAATTTCTTGACTCAGAGGTTTCTGAATCTTTGGAATTCTGCATCCCAGACGGATGTGGAATCTCAGACGTTTGATATGTTTAAAGTATAGATTGACAGATTTCTAACTGCAAATGACAAAAGCGGATATGGAGATTATGTGTGAAAAATGCATTGAAATGGATGATCAGCCATGGTCATATTGAATGGTGGAGCAGCCTCGATGGGCTGAATGGACTGCTCCTGCTACGATGTCTCAATGTTCGGAAGCTGCTTAGCTCTACAAAGACACGACAAAGTTGCAGCCAATATGGCGGGTTGAAGTGTGTCTATTTTAACGCAAGAAGTGTCAGGAATAAGGGTGATGAACTTAGAGCATGGATCAGTACTTGGAGCTATGATGTCGTGGCCATTACGGAGACGTGGATATCACAGGGGCAGAAATGGATGTTGGATGTTCCGGGGTTTCGATGTTTCAAAAGGAATAGGGAGGGAGGGAAAAGAGGTCGGGGAGTGGCATTGCTAATCAGGGATAGTATCACAGCTGCAGAAAGGGAGGTCATCGAGGAGGGTTTGTCTACTGAGTCATTATGGGTGGAAGTCAGAAACAGGAAAGGAGCAGTGACTTTGTTGGGAGTGTTCTATAGACCCCCCAATAGCAACAGAGACACGGAGGAACAGATTGGGAGGCAGATTTTGGAAAGGTGCAGAAGTAACAGAGTTGTTGTCATGGGTGACTTCAACTTCCCTAATATTAATTGGAACCTCCTTAGTGCAAATAGTTTGGATGGAGCAGTTTTTGTCAGGTGTGTCCAGGAAGTTTTCCTGACTCAATATGTAGATACGCCGACTAGAGGGGAGGCTATGTTGGACTTGGTGCTTGGCAATGAACCAAGCCAGGTGGCAGATCTCTCGGTGGGAGAGCATTTCGGTGATAGTGATCACAACTCCCTCCTTTACTATAGTCATGGAGAGGGACAGGAGCAGACGGGATGGGAAAATATTTAATTGGGGGAGGGGGAATTAAAATGCTATTAGGCAGGAACTGGGGAGCATAATTGGGGACAGATGTTCTCAGGGAAATGCACGACAGAAATGTGGAGGTTGTTTAGGGAGCACTTGCTGCGACTGCTGGATAGGTTTCTCCCGATGAGGCAAGGAAGGGATGGTAGGCTGAAGGAACCTTGGTTGACAAGAGATGTGGAACAGCTAGGCAAGAGGAAAAAGGAAGCTTACTTAAGGTTGAGGAAGCAAGGATCAGACAGGGCTCTAGAGTGTTACAAGGTAGCCAGGAAGGAACTGAAAAATGGATTTAGGAGTGCTGGAAGGGGACATGAAAAAGTCTTGGCACGTAGAATTAAGGAAAATCCCAAGGCGTTCTACATGTATGTGAGGAACAAGAGGATGACCAGAGTGTGGGTAGGGCCGATCAGGGATAGTGGAGGGATCTTGTGCCTGGAGTCGGAGGAGGTAGGGGAGGTCCTAAATGAATACTTTGCTTCAGTATTCACCACTGAGAGGGACCTGGTCGTTTGTGAGGACATTGTGAAACAGGCTGATATGCTCGAACAGATTGAGGTTAAGAGGGAGGATGTGATGGAAATTTTGAAAGATATGAGGACAGATAAGTCCCCAGGGTCAGACGGGATATACCCAAGTATTTTGTGGGAAGCGAGCGAAGAGATTGCTGCGCCTTTGGCGATGATCTTTGCATCCTCACTGTCCACTGGAGTAGTACCGGATAATTGGAGGGTGGCGAACGTTATTCCCTTGTTCAAGAAAGGGAATAGGAACAAACCTGGGAATTATAGACCAGTCAGTCTTACGTCGGTAGTGGGCAAATTATTGTAGAGGATTCTGAGAGACAGGATTTATGATTAATGGGAAAAGCATGGTTTGATTAGAGACAGTCAGCATGGCTTTGTGAGTGGCAGGTCATGCCTCACACGCCATAATGAATTATTTGAAGATGTGACTAAACACATTGATGAAGGAAGAGCAGTGGATGTGGTGTATATGGATTTTAGCAAGGCGTTTGATAAGGTTCCCCATGGTAGGCTCGTTCAGAAAGTAAGGAGGCATGGGATACAGGGAGAGTTGGCTGTCTGGATACAAAATTGTCTGGCCCATAGAAGTCAGAGGGTGGTAGTAGATGGAAAGTATTCATCATGGAGCTCGGTGACAAGTGGTGTTTCGCAGGGATCTGTTCTCGCACCTCTGCTCTTTCTGATTTTTATAAATGACTTGGATGAGGAAGTGAAAGGCTGGGTTACCAAGTTTGCAGACGACACGAAGATTGCTGGAGTTGTTTATCGTGTGGAATGCTGTTGTAGGTTGCAACGGGACATTGACAGGATGCAGAGTTGGGCTGAGAAGTGGCAGATGGAGTTCAACCTGGAAAAGTGTGAAGTGATTCATTTTGGAAGGTCGAATTTGAATGCAGAATACAGGCTTAACGATAAGATTCTTGGTAGTGTGGAGGAACAGAGGGATCTTGGGGTCCATGTCCATAGATCGCTCAAAGTTGCCACCCAAGTTGATAGGGTGGGTAAGAAGGTGTATGGTGTGTTGGCTTTCATTAACAGGGGGATTGAGTTTAAGAGCCTCGAGGTTATGCTGCAGCTCTATGAAGCCCTGGTTCGACCACACTTGGAATATTGTGTTCAGTTCTGGTCGCCTCATTATAGGAAGGATGTTGAAGTTTTAGAGAGGCTGCAGAGGAGATTTACCAGAATGCTGCCTGGACTGGAGGGGATGTCTAACTCTGTTTAAGTTTTCAGCTTCAAATAAAAAATGATTGGCCAAGAGTCATAAGATTTCGGGTTTGCTGGCTTTTGGATGGAGAGTAATCCCGAACTGTCCAGCTACATTTCTCAACTTTTCAACAGGCAGGGCTTTTAACCTGTCACAAGTTACTTCACTCTGTCTGCAACTCCTTTTTTGGGAATGTAACTCCTTTAGTCAGAAAGGGAGGGAAACATAAAACAGGAAACTACAAGCAAGTTAGCATCACAACTGTTTTAGGGAAAATGTTAGAAGCTATTATTAAAGACGGTGTAGGCGGCACTTAGAAAAAATCAACGTAATCAGGCAGAATCAAAATGGTTTTATAAAAGGGAAATCATGTTTAATCAATGTATTGGAGTTCTTTGAAGTGGTACCATATGCTGTGGAGAAAGGTGGATGTCCTGTACATCGATTTCCAGGATGCAATTGATAAAGTGCCACATCAAAGGTTTTGTGAAAATAAAAGCTCATGGTGAACGGGGTAACATGTTGGCATGGATAAAATATTGGTTAGCTAACAGAAAACAGAGAGTAGGCATAAATGGGCCCTTTTCTGGTTGGCAAGATGTGACGAGTGTGCCACTGGGACTTCAACATTTTACAATTTATATAAATGACTTGGATGAAGGGACTGAAGGCATGGTTGCTAAATTTGCTGATGGCACAAAGATGAGTAAGAAAGTAACTTGTGAAGGGGACATAAGGAGGCTGTAAATAAATATAGGTAGGTTAAATGAGTGCGTAAAGACCTGGCAAATGGAGTGTAATGTGGGAAAGTGTGAAATTGTCCATTTTGGTAGGAATTATAAAAAAATCAAATGGTGAGAGATTGCAGAGCTCTGAGATGCAGTGGGATCTGGGTGTCCTTGTGCATGCATCACCAAAGGTTAGTATGCATGTTCAGAAAGTAATTAGGAAAGCTAATGGAATGTTATCGTTTATCACAAGAGTAATTGAATCCAAAAGTAGGGATGTTATGCTTCAGCTATAGAGAGCTTTGGTGAGACCACATCTGGAGTACTGTGTATAGTACTGGTCTCCCTATTTAAGGAAGGATGTAACTGCATTGGATGCAAGTCAAAAATGTTTACCAGACTAATAGCTGGAATGGGTAGGCTGTCCTAAGAGGAAATATTGGACAGGCTAGGCTTATATCCATTGGAATTTAGAAGGGTAAGCGGTGACTTGATTTGAGCATCTAAGATCATGAGCAGTCTTGACAGGGTGCATGTGGAAAGATGTGTGTATCTAGGTGTATCTAGAATTAGGGGTCACTATTTAAAAAAGAGGGGTCGCCCATTTAAAACAGAGATGAGGAGAATTATTTTCTCTGAGAGTCGTGAGCCTTTGAAATTCTCTTCCTCAAAAGGAAGTGGAAGAGAGTCTTTAATTACTTGTAAGGCAGAGATAGATAGATTCTTGATCAGCAAGGGGGTGAAAGATTATCGAGGGTAGGTGGTAATGTGGAGTTGAGGTTTCAATCAAATTAGTCATGATCTTATTGAATGGCAGAGCAGGCTTGAGGGGCCGAGTGGCCTACACCTGCTCCTAATTCATATGTTCATATGTTCGTATGCTCTGTCTTCGAATGGGGACATTTCAGTGTTCCAGCAGTGAAAACCACAATAAAACCTGGATTGACATTTTAATTTTTTTCTCAGGATCAATTGTTTTTCCCACTTCCAAATTTTCATTTGTTGTTGCGTTATGATCACTGGAACATCCAGATTTCTGTTACAGCCAGGTGAGGAGGGGTCCCAGGCCCCACTCTTGTCTTATTTTTTATTTTACCACAAGAAGATTTATTCCTTTTTTGCATT
This sequence comes from Heterodontus francisci, assembly GCF_036365525.1. Taxonomy (NCBI): domain Eukaryota; kingdom Metazoa; phylum Chordata; class Chondrichthyes; order Heterodontiformes; family Heterodontidae; genus Heterodontus; species Heterodontus francisci. Next base: position 1,922,723 of record NC_090391.1, read on the forward strand.
GGACGTGCAATTTAAAATGTGTATTTTACCTTTTATCTTGTTGTGATCGTGAAAGAACCAATAGAACAGGTTTGCTTGAGTTTAAACAAGAGGTGAGTTTATTATACTTAACAATCTAAGCTGGATCTATATAAAATAATAAAATTATACGCTACACATTCATGCACACACTCACATGAGAATCACACACAATTAAATTAGAGTGACAAATACATTTGTGATGGATCAGAATCCAGAATAAATAAATTTTTTAAAAAAACGTCTGTGAGGTTGGATAATTCTCTGGTCTGCATTTACCCACCGTTAGCTATGAGTTTCATGTCATCTGCAAGAGTTGAAATTATGTTTTTTTTTTTTACGTATACGTTGGTGTCATTTATATATCTATCTATATGTTCGGAACAGCACTGGTTCTAATACGGACCCCTGAGAAACAGCACTGTATAGTCCCCCTCCTCCAGTCTGAACAATGACCGTTCACCACTTCTCTCTGCTTTCTGTCCCTGAGTCAGTGTCATATCCACACCATCACTGTCACATTAATCCATGTCTTCCATTTTTCATAACAAGTCTATAAACTGACTTTTGATCACAGGTCTTTTGAAAGTCTGTACAAATAACACAAAACACGTTATCGTCATCAACTCTCACAGTTATGTCATCAACGAACTTGATCAAGATTATCAGACATGATTTTCCATTAACCTATCCGTGCTGTTTGTCATTTATTATTCCATGTTTTTCCAAGAAAGATATATTTTGCTGCTGGGTTCTGGCATCTAGAAATTTCCAACCACAGACATTAGACTGACTGGTCAGTAGTTACAGGATTTAACCAATCTCTCCTTTTGTAACAGGGAGTAACATCTACAGCCCTCCAATCCTCTGTCATGACTCCCATATCCAAGGAGGATTGGAAGATTCTGACCAGTGCCTCTGCTATTTCCACCATTCCTTCCCTCAGCAACCGTCTCCATTGTTTTATCGTAGAACTGCGTAGGGTTCAATTTTCCTAACCTGTCTATTGAATGACACTTGGTCAAACACCTTTTGAAAGTCCATATATATAACTTCAATCACACCACCCTCATCAACCCTCTCCCTTGTTTTATCAAAGAACTCCATCAGGTTTACCTCACCACCACCTCTCTCCACTCCTTCACTGTTGTTAAATTATCAGACTCCTTATCCGACATCCAGTACTGGATGAGCAGAAATTTCCTCCAGTTAAATATTGGGAAGATTGAAGCCATTGTTTTCACTCCCCACTCCAACTCTGTTCCCTTGTAATTGATTCCATCCCTCTCCCTGTTAACAGTCTGAGATTCAGACAGTCTTTTTGCAACCTTGGTGTCATATTCGCGACAAAATGAATGGGCGCACGTCCAAATGTGGGTTCATTAAGGAAAACAAGCACGGATTTGTTAAGGGAAAATGGTGTTTAACAAACTTGCTGGAGTTTTTTGAAGAGGTGAAAAGGAAGCTTGATGAGGACAATGCTGTTGATGTGGTGTAAATGGAATTCCAAAAAGCATTTGATAAAGTGTCACACAGCAGACTTGTGGGCAAAGTGATAGCTCATCGAATAAAAAGGACAGTCGCAACATGAAACTAAACTGGTTGAGTGACAGGAAACAGAGGTTAGTGATTAATGGATGCTTTTCGGGCAGGTGAAAAGTTTGTAGTGGAATAAAAACAAAATACTGCAGATGCTGGAAATCTGAAATAAAATTAGGAAGTGATGGAAATACTCAGCGGTGTCTGTGGAGAGAGAAACAGAGCTAATGTTCCAGGTCTGTGACCTTACATCAGAACTGGCCAGGGTTAGAAATGTAATAGGTTTTAAGCAAGGAAAGCGGGAGTGGAGGGTGTAAACACAAGGACAGAAATATGGGCATGAGAGCGGGGGTGGGGGATGGAGGGTGTTGAAATGACAAGCGAGTGGAAACTCGAGATCATGCTTTTGGACTGAGCGGAGGCGTTCCACATAGTGGACACCCAATCTGTTTTTGACCTGCTGCGGTGTTCCAGTGAACATCAACGCAAGCTCGAGGAACAGCACCTCAGTGTCCTATCACTCTGCAGCCTTCCGGACTGAACACTGAGCTCAATAATTACATAGCACATCTGTTTTATCAGTTTTTGTTTACCATGTGCCAGACATAAACTGGTATTTTTATGTTGGTGCTTTTAGCTCGGACTGTTCATTATTCTATCATTTAACAACTGCTCTGCACTAATGCTTTGCCTTTGCCCCATGAACTCCTGGTCAGTTAATCTCTCTGGCCCTCTGTCTTATCAACACCCCTTTTGCTCCATTTAGCTCCATCCCTGCTTTATTTGCTTAAAACTTATTACATTTCTAACCTTTTCCAGTTCTGGTGAAAAGTCACAGACCTGAAACATTAATTCTGCTTCTGTCTCCACAGATGCTGCCAGATCTGCTGAGTATTTCCAGCACGTTTTGTTTTTTTATTTAAGATTTGTAGTGGAGGTCCCCAGGGATCAGTGTTGGGACCCTTTCTCTTCCTGATATATATTAATGACCTAGACCTCGGTGTACAGGGCACAATTTCAAAGTTTGCAGATGATACAAAACTTGGAAGCATTGTTAACTGTGAGGAAGATAGTGTAAAACTTCAGAAGGACATAGACTAGTTGGTGACATTGGCAGACAGGTGACAGATGAAGTTCAATGTGGAGAAATGTGAAGTGTTTCATTTCGAAGGAAGAACATGGAGAGAAATAATCGAATAAAGGTTACAATTCTAAAGGGGGTGCAGGAGCAAAGAGACCTGGGTGTATATGTGCATAGGTCATTGAAGGTAGCACGACAGGTTGAGAGCGCGGTTACTAAACCATACAGCATCCTGGGCTTTGTTAACAGCAGCATGGAATACAAGAGTATGGAGGATATTTTGAACTTGTATAAGACACTAGTTCGGCCTCAGCTGCAGTACTACGTCTAGTTCTGGGCACAATACTTTAGGTAACGTGAAGACATTGGAGAGTGTGAAAATGCATTCACAAGAATGGTTCCAGGGATGAAGAATATCAGTTATGAAGATAGGCCGGAGAAGTTGGAACATTTTCCTTCGAGAAGAGAAGGCTGAGAGGAGATTTGAAAAAGGTATTCAAAATTATGAGGTGTCTGGAGAGAGTGGATAGAGAAAACTGTTCCCATTCCTGAAAGGATCGAAACGAGAGGACAAAGAATTAAAGTAATTGGTAAAAGAAGCAAAAGTGACATGAGGAAAACTTCTTCACACAGTGAGTGGTTAAGGTCTGGAATGCATTGCCTGAGAGTGTGGTGGAGGCAGATTCAATCGACGCATTCAGGAGGCAATTGGATGGCTATCTGAAAAGGAAGATTGTACAGAGTTACAGGGAGAAGGCAGGGGAGTGACAATAGATGAATTGCACTTTTGGAGAGCCAGCGCAGACACGATAGACTGAATGGCCACCTTCTGTGCTGTAACAATTCTGTGATTCTGTGGCATTCGACCACAAAATGATCTTCCAACCTTATATTCGTGCCATCACTATAACCACCTGTTTCTACCTCAATAACATCGCCCATCTGCACCCCTTTCTCAACTCATCTGCTGCTTAAGCTCTCATTCATGCTTTCATTACCTGTAGACTAGACTATTCCAACTCATTCTCCCACATTCTACTATCTGTAAATTTGAGGTCATCTAAAACTCTGCTGCCTGTGTCTTAACTCACAGCAAGTCCCATTCCCCGATCACTGACCTACATCAGCTCACAGTCAAGCAATGTCTTGGTATTCAAATTCTCAAACATGTTTTCACATCCCTCCGTGGAGTCACCCCTCCCTATCTCTTAATCTGATCCAGCCCCACAAATCGCAGATATATCTCTGCTCCTCCAATTCTGTCGTCTTGTGCATCCCTGATATTAATTAACCCATATGTGTGACCACACCTGCAGTTGTATCGGCCCAAAGCTCTGGAATATCCTTCCTACACAGCTCCACCTCGCCACCTCGCTTTTATCCTTTCAGACACTCCTTTGAAACCTGCCTCTTTGACAAAGCTGTTCGTCACCTAACCTAATATCTCCATTTGTAGTTCTGTAGTATATTTTGTTGCATAATGTTGCTGTGAAGTACCTTGGGATAAGTTCTTGTTAAACTTTGCCAGGCATGATTTACATTAGCATATCCGTGCTGCTTGAAATTTATTGTGCTATGTTTTTCCAAGCAACAGATATTCTGTCCTGGGTTGTGAAACTCCGCCACCACTGACGTCAGATTGACTGGACAGTACAGGGTTTACCCCATCTCTCTTTTTTCTAAACACTTGTAACCCTCCTTTCCTCAGCCATCACTCCCATATCCAAGGAAAATTGAAATATTCTGGCCAGTGCTCTACTATTTCCACCATTTCTTCCCTCAGTAATCCTTATACATCCATCAAGACTGGCAAATGTTCCACTTTATTGTGGTACAAAAAGAGTTGGATTGAAACGTGTAAACTGAACCTGTTTGTTCAGTGACTGTAATTAACGTCAGTCTGCATGGGCCGTAATTGTCTTACTGGAGGGTTTCCTTCTTCGATTAATAAGAGAGTCCTTTCAATATGTTATCACATAGTGTCAGTGGGAACATCAGCCCCAGCACCAATAGGGATCAACAGCTCCAGAGAGAGAGAGAAAGATAGGATAGATCAGAATCTGAGAAAAATAGATTGGAATGTTACAACAATGGATCAGAATCTGACAACAATAGATTGGAACGTTGCAACAATGGGCAGGAGTTTCATCTGAGAGGTTGACTGTCTTTCTGAAAATTATAACCGGTTATCATTAGACTATCGGATTTATCTCGCACTGAAGATTATTAAATGCATTTACTGTCCCATCCTTGCTGTAATCAGTGTCCCTGGTAAGTCTCCCTATCCAGCTTTTACACAGACAGACACACACGCCCCAGCCCAGGCCCTGAGATACATATACAGACAAACACACCACAGACCAGGCCCTGAGATACACACACACACACACACACACACACACACAAACACACACACACACACACACACACACACACACACACACACACCACAGCCCAGGCTCTGAGATATAAATATACACATTCACACACACACACACACACAGGCCCTGAAGTAAATATATGTATATATATTTATATATGAGGCCCTGAGATATATACACACACACACAGACACATACCACAGCCCAGTCCTGCGATATATATATATACACACACACAATAAATCCCAGGCCCTGAGATATATATCTTTTCACACACACACACACAGCACAGCCCAGGCCCTGAGGGATACAGATGTACACACACACTCACACACACACACCACAGCCCAGGCCCTGATATATATATATATATATATATATATATATATATATATATATATACGCACGCACACACACACACCACAGCCCTAAGGTATACATATGTACACACACACTCACACACACACCACAGCCCAGGCCCTGAGATATATGTACACACACACACACACACACAAACACACACACACACCACTGCCCTGGCCCCGATATATATATATATACACACACACACACACATACAGATACAAGGACATGCAAGCACATCCCCACAGAAATGCACACAGCGCAACCCAGCCCTGAGACACACACTCAAAAACACACACACACGTGCGCATATACACACGCGCACACACAGAGCGCACAGCACAAGCCAGGTCCTGAGATATACACACACACACACTCGCACAGATAAGTAAACACACAGACACACACAGACACACCTACACCAACACACACAAATATATGCACACACACACACAGACACCGATCTCACCCACGATCCTGAGCCAGGCACACTCAGACACACACAGACAGGCACACTCGGAAACACACACAGATCACAACCCAGGCACTGAGCTAGACACACACATACACACCGATCACGGAACTAGGCACTGAGCTAGACACACACGCACACACAGATCACAACCCAGACACTGAGTTAGACACACACAGACACACAGATCACAAACAAGACACTGAGCTACAGTCACAGATCACAGCACAGGCACTGAGCTAGACAACAAATCACAGCACAGGCACTGATCTAGACACACACACACACACACACACATGAATACAAATCACAGCACAGGCACTGAACCAGTCAAATTCAGTCACACAAACACACACACTTACACACACTTACACACACACACACACACACACACACACACACACACACACACAAACACAAACACACACGATCACAGATCATACCACAGGCACTGAACCAGTCATATTCAGTCACACACACACACATGATCACAGATCACACCACAGGCACTGAACCAGTCAAATTCAGTCACACACACACGCACACGCACACACACAGATACACAAAGAAACAAACCACAAGCCAGCCCTGAGACACACAAACACAAACATGCTGACACACACATGCACACATACACACATACATAACGCAGAACACATATCTCACCCCAGGCACTGAGCCATACACTCACACACACACACACACACACATACACACACACACACAGTCTCATGAAAGCATGCGCACACACACAGGGCTCAGGCCATATACACACAAACATGCCCCGACACACACAGATAAATGCACATGCACACCATATCCCAGGCCCTGAGATGCATATGCAAACAACCATCACAACACAATTACTCAGACAAATACAAAGACACAACACACACACACAAACAAAGAACAAAGAACAAAGAACAAAGATAATTACAGCACAGGAACAGGCCCTTCGGCCCTCCAAGCCTGCGCCGATCCAGATCCTCTCTCCAAACATGTCGCCTATTTTCTAAGGTTCTGTATCTCTTTTCTTCCTGCCCATTCATGTATCTGTCTAGATACATCTTAAAAGACGCCATCGTGCCCGCATCTGCCACCTCCGCTGGCAACGCGTTCCAGGCACCCACCACCCTCTGCGTAAAGAACTTTCCACGCATATCCCCCCTAAACTTTTCCTCTTTCACTTTGAACTCGTGTCCTCTGGTAATTGAATCCCCCACTCTGGGAAAAACCCTCTTGCGATCCACCCTGTCTATACCTCTCATGATTTTGTACACCTCAATCAGGTCCCCCCTCAACCTCCGTCTTTCTAATGAAAATAATCCTAATCTACTCAACCTCTCTTCATAGCCAGCGCCCTCCATACCAGGCAACATCCTGGTGAACCTCCTCTGCACCCTCTCCAAAGCATCCAAATCCTTTTGGTAATGTGGCGACCAGAACTGTACGCAGTATTCCAAATGTGGCCGAACCAAAGTCCTATACAACTGTAACATGACCTGCCAACTCTTGTACTCAATACCACGTCCGATGAAGGAAAGCATGCCGTATGCCTTCTTGACCACTCTATTGACCTGCGTTGCCACCTTCAGGGAACAGTGGACCTGAACACCCAAATCTCTCTGGACATCAAATTTCCCCAGGAAAATTACTGTATAGTTCACTCTTGAATTGGATCTTCCAAAATGCATCACCTCGCATTTGCCCTGATTGAACTCCATCTGCCATTTCTCTGCCCAACTCTCCAATCTATCTATATTCTGCTGTATTCTCTGACAGTCCTCTTCACTATCTGCTACTCCACCAATCTTAGTGTCGTCTGCAAACTTGCTAATCAGTCCACCTATACTTTCCTCCAAATCATTAATGTATATCACAAACAACAGTGGTCCCAGCACGGATCCCTGTGGAACACCACTGGTCACACGTCTCCATTTTGAGAAACTCCCTTCTACTGCTACTCTCTGTCTCCTGTTGCCCAGCCAGTTCTTTATCCATCTAGCTAGTGCACCTTGGATCCCATGCGCCTTCACTTTCTCCATCAGCCTGCCATGGGGAACCTTATCAAACGCCTTACTGAAGTCCATATATATGACATCGACAGCCCTTGCCTCATCAATCAACTTTGTCACTTCCTCAAAGAATTCTATTAAGTTGGTAAGACATGACCTTCCCTGCACAAAACCATGTTGCCTATCACTGATAAGCCCATTTTCTTCCAAATGGGAATAGATCCTATCCCTCAGTATCTTCTCCAGCAGCTTCCCTACCACTGACGTCAGGCTCACCGAACTATAATTACCTGGATTATCCCTGCTACCCTTCTTAAACAAGGGGACAACATTAACAATTCTCCAGTCCTCCGGGACCTCACCCGTGTTTAAGGATGCTGCAAAGATATCTGTTAAGGCCCCAGCTATTTCCTCTCTCGCTTCCGTCAGTAACCTGGGATAGATCCCATCCGGACCTGGGGACTTGTCCACCTTAATGCCCTTTAGAATACCCAACACTTCCTCCCTCCTTATGCCGACTTGACCTAGTGTAATCAAACATCTGTTCCTAACCTCAACATCCGTCATGTCACTCTCCTCGGTGAATACCGATGCAAAGTACTCGTTTAGAATCGCACCCATTTTCTCTGAGTCCAAGCATAACATTCCTCCTTTGTCCTTTAGTGGGCCAATCCTTTCTCTAGTTACCCTCTTTCTGCTTATATATGAATAAAAGGCTTTGGGATTTTCTTTAACCCTGTTTAACACACACACACATCACAACCTAAGCTGTTGGGGTAGAGTTACTAAATTAATCAGTCGACACCAAGATCCGATTCAACCGTCAAAGAATTTGTTGCTTTACACCGGTGGGGAACAGGCCTCTGGACAGTCCGGGTACCTCTCCGCTGAACAGATGAAATTACACAGTTTAAATACAGTTACTCAGCCCATATCGGCTGGATATTGACCTTTTGATTAGGGGGTCTTATAATCACATGGGTGTGTGATCAGGACATATTCTATCACTTATTCTGAAGCTCTCATCATTTTGTGACTATGTGATCAAGTCCTGTTGTACAGCCTTATCTCTTTAGGTGAACAGACACACAGCACAACCCAGGCCCTGATACAAACACACACGCAGGCATGTGCAAACACACAGACAAACACACACACATACACACACAAATACACAGACGCACACAGATAAAGGAAGATACAATGCACAACTCAGGCCTGACACCCACATACACACAGAAACTCAAATGCACAGATTGAAACACACACACACACACACCCAGAGCCCAGGAAGAGTGCCATATCCATACAAACACACCCAGACACACACACACACACCCAGACACACACACACACATACACAGAATTTCCATGCACATACACACACACAAACACACACAGACCCAAGGAGGAGTGCATATACATACAAACACACCCAGACACACACACACACACACACACACACACACACACACACACACACACACACACACACACACACACACACACACACGCTCTGTCTCTCTCTCTCTCACCTGCACACAAATGCTCGCTCTCTTTAGCACAGAGACACACACACATACTCTCTCTCTCTCTCTCACTCTAACACACACAGGCTCTCTCTCTCTCTCATACACACATGCGCGCACGCACACTCTCTCTCTTTAACACACACTCTCTCTCTAACGAACACATGTTCTTTCACACACATACACAATCACTCTCAGACACACACACACACACACGCTCTCGCTCTCACTGACACACACACTCTCACAAACACACACATACACACACAGACAATCCCACTCTCTCTCACACGCAGACACACACGCTCTCTCTTTCACACACGCTCACTCTCAGACACACTCAGGCACGCAGTCTCTCTGAGACACACACAAGCTCTCTTTGTCTCACATGCACACATGCACACACAGACACTCTCTTCTCTCCGACACACACACGGACTCTTTCTCTGTCTCTCTCTGTCTCTCTCTCACACACACACACACTCACACACACACACACACACACACACACACACACACACACACACACACACAAACACACACACACGCTCGCTCTCTCAGACACACAAACCCTCGCTCTCTCAGACACTCACACACTCTCTCACAAACACACCCTCTCACTCAGACACACGCTTCCTCTCTCACACACACACACTTACACACACAAAAGCTCTCTCTCACACAAACACACTCTCTCTCACACACACACACACACACACACAGACTCTCTCTCACACACACACATGCTCTCTATCTCAGACACACACACCCACGCTCTCTCTCTCTTTCACAGACACACACACTGTCACACATCCACACACAAACACCTCTCTCGCTCACACTCACATACATACACATGCTCTGTCTCTCAGACATACACACACACACGCTCTCTTTCTCAAACACACACACACACATACTATCTCTCTTACACACACACGTGCACAGACATACGTATACTCTCTCAGACAAACACGTACACTTTCTCTCAAACATACACACTCTCTCCAACGCACACACACTCTGTCTCCCTCTCTCTCTCTCTCTCTCTCTCTCTCTCTCTCTCTCTCTCTCTCTCTCTCTCTCACACTTGCTCTTTCTCTCTCTCACACACATACACACACTCTCTTTCTCTCACATACACCCACTCTCTCTCAGACACGCAAACGCTCTCTCACGCACACACAGACACACAATCTCTTGCTCTCACACAGGCACACTCTCAAACACTGGCACACACATGCTTTTCTCTCTCCCCCCCCACACACACACACTCACACTCACACACACGCTCACTCTCAGTCACGCTCACACACACAGTCTCTCTCACAAAGAACAAAGAACAAAGAACAGTGCAGCAGAGGAACGGGCCATTCGGCCCTCCAAGCCTGCACCAATCTTGATGCCTGCCTAAACTAACACCTTCTGCACTTCCGGGGCCCATATCCCTCTATTCCCTTCCTATTCATGTATTTGTCAAGATGTCTCTTAAACGTCGCTATCGTGTCTGCTCCTACCACCTCCACTGGCAGCAAGTTTAGGGAACTCATGACCGTCTGTGTGAAAGACTTGCCTCGCACATCCCCTCTAAACTTTGCCCCTCGCACCTTAAACCTATGACCCCTAGCAACTGACTCTTCCACCCTGGGAAAAAGGTTCCGACTATCCACTCTGTCCATGCCGCTCATAACTTTGTAAACCTCTATCATGTCGCCCCTCCACTTCCATCGTTCCAGTGAAAACAATCCGAGTTTTTCCAACCTCTACTCATAGCTAATGCCCTCCAGACCAGGCAACAACCTGGTAAACCTCCTCTGTACCCTCTCCAAAGCCTCCACGTCATTCTGGGAGTGTGGCGACCAGAATTGCTCGCAATATTCCAAGTGTGGCCTAACTAAGGTTCTGTACAGCTGCAACATGACTTGCCAACTTTTATCCTCTATGCCTCGAACGATGCTGGCAAGCATGCCGTATGGCTTCTTGACTACCTTATCCACCTGCGTTGCCACTTTCAGTGACCTGTGGACCTGTACGCCCAGATCTCTCTAGCCTGTCAATACTCCTAAGCGTTCGGCCATTTCCTGTATACCTCCCACCTGCATTAGACCTTCTAAAATGCATTACCTCACATTTGTCCGGATTAAAAGCCATCTGCCATTTCTCCGCCCAAGTCTCCAACCAATCTATATCCTGCTGTATTCTCTGACAATCCTTCTCATTATCCGCATCTCCACCAACCCTTGTATCGTCCGCAAGCTTACTAATTAGACCAGCTACATTTTCCTCCAAATCATTTATATATACTACAAACAGCAAAGGTCCCAGCAGTGATCCCTGCGCAGCACCACTAGTCACATCCCTCCATTCAGGAAAACACCCACCCACTGATACCCTCTGTCTTCGAAGACCAAGCCAGTTCTGTATCCATCTTGTCAGCTCACCTCTGGTCCCGTGTGACTTCACCTTTTGTACCTTTTTGTCTGCCATGCGGGACCTTGTCAAAGGCTTTACTGAAGTCCATATAGATAACATCCACTGCCCTTCCTTCATCAATCATCTTCGTCACTTCCTCAAAAAACTCAAACAAATTAGTAAGACACGACCTCCCCTTCACAAAACCATACTGTCTCTTGCTAATAAGTTCGTTTGTTTCCAAATGGGAGTAAATCCTGTCCCGAATAATCCTTTCTAATAGTTTCTCTGCCACTGACGTAAGGCTCTCTGGCCTATAATTTCCTGGATTATCCTTGCCACCCTTCTCAAACAAATGAACAACATTGGCTATTCTCCAGTCCTCTGAGACCTCACCTGTAGCCAATGAGCATGCAAAGATTTCTGTCAAGTCTCCAGCAATTTCATCCCATGCCTCCCTCAGTATTCTAGGGTAGATCCCATCTGGCCCTGAGGACTTATCTACCTTAATGGGCGGCACAGTGGCGCACTGGTTAGCACCGCAGCCTTTCAGCTCCAGGGACCCAGGATCGATTCTGGGTACTGACTGTGTGGAGTTTGCAAGTTCTCCCTGTGTCTGTGTGGGTTTTCGACGGGTGCTCCGGTTTTCTCCCTCATCCAAATACTTGCAGATGATAGGTAAATTGGCTGTTGTAAATTGCCCTTCTTGTAGGTAGGTGATCGGGAATATGGAATTACTGTAGGGTTAGTATAAATGGGTGGTTGTTGGTCGGCACAGACTCGGTGGGTCGAAGGGCCTGTTTCAGTGCTGTATCTCTAAATAAAAAATAATTATGCTTTGCAAGACACCCAACACATCCTCCTTATTGATAATGAGATGACTGAGACTATCTGCACTCCCTTCTCTAGGATCATCATCAACCAAGTCCTTCTCTTTGGTGAATACTGATGCAAAGTACTCATTTAGCACCTCACCCTTTTCCTCTGGCTCCACACATAGATTCCAATTTCTGTCCTTGATTGGGCCAACCCTTTCCCTGGTTGCCCTCTTGCTCTATATATATGTATAAAAAGCCTTGGAATTTCCTTAATCCTGTTTGCCAATGACTTTTCATGACCCCTTTTAGCCCTCCTAACTCCTTGCTTAAGTTCCTTCCTACTGTCTTTATATTCCTCAGGTGCTTCGTCTGTTCTTTGTTTTCCAGCCCTTACAAATGCTTCCTTTTTCTTTTTGACTAGGTTCACAATATCCTGTGTTATCCAAGCTTACCAAACTTGTCTTTCTTCCTCACAGGACTCACATACACACACTCTCACACACGCACACACATGCTCTCTCTGTCTCACACGCACACACACGCTGTCTCTCACACAAACGCTCACTCTCAGACGCACTCACACATACAGTCTCTCTCAGATACACACACGCTCTCTCTCTTACACACACAAACACACACGTGCACTCGCTCGCTCCTACACACACGCTATCTCTCTTACACACACACTCTCTCTCACACATACATACACACGCTCTCTCTCTCTCACACGCACACTCTTTCACACACACGCACTTGTACACATGCTCAATCACACACACACAATCTCCCTTATACACTCTCTCTCACACACGCGCTCTCTCTCTCAAACACACACACATACACACACTCTCTCACACACACATACACTCTCACACACATGCACTCACATGCTCTCTCTCACACACACACACGCCCTCTCTCTCTCCCACACGCACACGCATGCTCTCTCTCTCTCGCTCAGAGAGACACAGACACATACTCTCTCTCTCTCATACACACATGCACGCACGCACACGCTTTCTCTTTAGCACACACTCTCTCTCTAACACACACATGTTCTCCCACACACATACATAATCACTCTCAGACGCGCACACACACGCACACACGCTTTCTCTGTCACTCACACACACACTCTCTCACACACACACATACACACACAGACATTCACACTCTCTCTCTCTCACACGCACACACACACGCTCTCTCACACTCACGCTCATTCTCAGCCGCAGGCACACAGTCTCTCTCAGACACACACACGCTGCCTTTCTCTCATGCGCCCACGCGCGCACACACACACACACAAGCTCTTTCTTTCTGACACACACACGGGCTCTTACTCTGTCTCTCTCTCTCTCACACACACACACGCACGCTCTCTCCTTAACACACTCTCCCTCTCTAACACATACATGTTCTCTCTCACACACACAACCACTCTCAGACACACACACACGCTCTCTCTCTCACTCACACACACACTCTCTCTCACACACACATACACACACAGACAATCACCCTCTCTCTCTCACACTCACGCTCACTCTCAGACCCACTCACACATATTCTCTCTCAGACATACACACGCTGTCTTTCTCTCACGTGCACACACGCACACACACAAGCTCTCTCTCTCTGCGACACACACACGGGCTCTTTATATCTCTCTCTCTCACACACACATAAAAACACACACACACTCTCTCTCTCAGACACACAAACTCACGCTCTCTCTCCCAGACACACACGCACTGTCTCACATACACACCCTGTCTCTCACACACAAACACGCTCTCTCTCTCTCACACACGCTTACACACACTAAAGCTCTCTCTCACACAAACACACACACACTCTCTCTCTCAAACACACACACAGACTCTATCTCACACATACTCGCTCTCTATCTCAGACACACACACCCACACTCTCTCTCTCTTTCACAGACACACACTCTCTCTCACACACACACACACACACACACACACACACACACACACACACACACACACACACACACACACGCTCTCTCTCTCAAACACACGCATACTATCTCTCTTCCACACACACACGTACACAGACATACGCATACTCTCTGAGACACACACGTACACTCTCTCTCAAACACACACACACACACTCCAACACACACATACACTCTGTCTCTCTCTCTCACACACACACACATGCTCTCTTCTCTCTCACGCACACACAGACACACACTCTCTCTCTCACACAGACACATGCTCACACAGTGGCACACACATGCTTTCTCTCTCTCCCACACACACAGTATCTATCACACACACACACACACATGCTCTCTCTCACACAAGCACACACACACGCGCTCTCTGACACAAACGCTCTCTCTCAGATGCACTCACACACACAGTCTCTCTCAGATACACACACGCTCTCTCACACACACACGCTCTCTCTCTTACACACAAAACACACACGTGCACATGCTCGCTCCTACACACACGCTATCTCTCTTACACACACAGACTTTCTCTCACACATACATAGACACGCTCTCTCTCTCTCACATGCACACTCTTTCACACACACACACACACGCTCTTTCACACGCTCTCTCTCTCTCTCACACACACACGTACACATGCTCTTTCACACACACACAATCTCTCTTACACACACACTCTCTCACACACACACACGCTCTCTCTCTCAAACACACACACACATACACACACTCTCTCTCACACATAGATACACTCTCTCACGCATGCACACACATGATCTGTCACACACACACACACACTATCTATCTTACACACACGTACACACACATATGTACGCTCTCTCAGACACACACGTACACTCTCTCTCAAACACACACACACTCTCCAACACACACACTCTGTCTCTCTCTATCTCTCACACACACACACACACACACACACACACACACACACACACACACACACACACACACACACTCTCTTTCTCTCACATACACCCACTCTCTCTCAGACACGCACATGCTCTCTCACGCACACACAGACACACACTCTCTCTCTCTCACACGTACACTCTTTCACACACACACACACGCTCTCTCACACGCTTTCTCTCACACACACACACACACGTACACATGCTCTCAGACACATACACAATCTGTCTTACACACACACGGTCTCTCTCAAACACACAAACACACACACACACACTTTCAATCTGACACACACACATACGTACACTCTCTCAGCCACACATGTGCACTCGCTATCAAACACACACACACTCTCCAACACACACACACTCTGTCTCTCTCTCTCTCACACACACACACGCTCTTTTCTCTCTCTCTCTCTCTCTCTCACACACACACACACTCTCTTTCTCTCACATACACCCACTCTCTCTCAGACACGGACGCGCTCTCTCACGCACACACAGACACACACTCTCTCTCTCTCACACGTATACTCTTTTACACACACACACACGCTCTCTCACACGCTTTCTCACACACACACACACACGCACACATGCTCTGAGACACACACACAATCTGTCTTACACACACACGCTCACTCTCAAACACACAAACACACACACACACACTTTCAATCTGACACACACACACACACTCTGACACACATACACACAAACGCTCACTCTCCGACGCACTCACACACACACTCTCTCTCTCACACACACACACTGTCTCTCACACACACAGACACTGTCTCGCTCACGCACACTCTCACACATGCGCACACACACACACACGCTCTCTCTCTTTCACACACTCACACGCTCTCCCCCTCACTGACACACACACACACACTCTCTCTCTCTCTCTCAGCCACACACACGCACACACACACTCACACACATGTACACGGTCTCACAAACAGACATACATACACACGCTTTCTCTCTCTCTCACTCTCGCACACACTCTCTCTCAAACAGAAACACATGCACATACTCTCTCGCTCTCTCTCTCACACACGCGCTCATTTTAAGAAGACACACATACACACACTCTCTCACACACACATACACACACTTGCATGCTTTCTCTCACACACCCACGCACACAGTCTCACAGACATAAACACACACACTCTCTCTCACACACACACACTCCACACGCACGACCTCTCTCCCTCTCACTCTCTCATACACACACACACACACACACACACTCTCTCCCACACACAGAGACATACACACACGCACACTCTCTCTCTCAGCCACACACACACACACAGACTCTCTCTCTCTGTCACACACACACGCACACTCTCTCTCAAACAGACGCATACACACACACACTCTACCTCTCTCTCTCACACACACACACTCTCTGTCTCTCTCACCCACACGCACACACACTGTCTCTCTCAAACAGACACACAGACACACGCACTGTCAGATACGTACATACACACGTTCTCTCAGACACACACACACACACTCTTTCTCTCTCTCACACACACACTCTCTCAGACACACACATATAAACGTTCTCTCTCTTCTTCACACACACACGTACGCACGCTCTCTCTCTCACACACACACACTCACTCGCACACAAACATACAAATACACACACACACTCTGTCAGACGTACAATCAAACATACACACCCGCTCTCTCACTCTCTCACACACACACACACTTTGACACCCATGCACACAAACGCTCACTCGCCGACGCACTCACACACTCACTCTCTCTCACATACACACAGACGCTGTCTCGCTCACACGCACTCTCACACACGCACACACACACACACGGTCACACACACACACATTCTCTCTCACACACACACAATCTCTCTCAGATACGACTACGCTCTCTCTCACGCACACACTCTTGCTCACACACACTCTCTCAAATACGCACACACGCTTTCGCCCTCTCTGTCATACACACACTGACACTCTCTCTCACGCATCCCCATGCTCTCAAGCAGACACACATACAAGCACACTCTCTCTCTCTTACACACACACACATGCACCCCACAAACACACACACACTGTCTCCGACACACCCTCTCTCACACACACACACGTGCACGCCCTCTCTCTCACATACACACCCTCTCTCACACACATACACACACACATGCTCTCTCTCTCACACACACACACACGCTCTACCTCTCTCACACACACACTCACACACACACAGGTCACACCCCATCACTTAGCCAGGCATATAAACGCATATACATACACACTCACACACACAAATCACACCACAGGCATTCAGACAGAGTCTCTCAGTCAGTTCAACATTTAACTCTCTTTACCAGACAACAGTGCTGCAGATGCTAGAAATCTGAAATAAGAAAAGAAAATGCTGGCAATACTCAAAAGGTCTGGCAGGACTTTTTGAGGGAGAAACAGAGTTTAATGTTTCAGGTCGGTGACCCTTCATCAGATCTAGGAGTGATTAGAGATGGAAAAGTCTTTAAACCAGATGGGGTAATGAGGGAGGGGGAGGATTATGATCAACATTCAGTTTAACAATTTCAGTATCATCCTTTTATTATTTAATCTCTCCTGTCTTCCACCGTTTCACAGGTATTCCCATTTGTTCATTCAGGTCCAAGCATTTTAATGCATCACTGGATACAGGAATACGTTTAGAAATATCCATAAGTCCTCAATAAAACTGATAACTTTGCTCCAGCCTGATATATAACTTCCATGTTTTTCCCCTTCCTCACAGTTAACTTGCTGACGATTGGGATCCTGTCTCGGGGAAAGTGCGGTCTCTCCAAATGTGTCACTCGCTACCTGGTGGCCATGTCAGCGGCGGATCTACTGGTCATAATCCTGGACCTGATATTGAGACACATTTCTATTGTTTATTGGGAACAGTTTCTGTTCCTGTGGTCCATCCCCGTGTGTAATATCCACGCCATCCTGCTTTACACAGTCACAGACTGTTCTGTCTGGTTCACCGTCACTTTCACCTTTGATCGATTTGTGGCCATTTGTTGCCAGAAGCTGAAAAGTAAATATTGCAGTAAGACAACGTCGGCTGTGGTTGTGGGAACAGTGACTGTGCTGAGCTGTTTAAAGAACATCTTCTGGTATTTTATGCTCACAGGTTGGTATGGGCTGTGGAACTTCCCCTGGTTTTGTGATGTAACAATGGGTGTTCTGGAATCTCGTGTCTGGGGAACAATCGAGCTCCTCCACAACATTCTAACCCCAGCGATCCCATTTGTGCTGATTCTGCTGCTCAATGCTCTCACTGTCAGGCACATTTTAGTGAGCAGCAGAGGACGCAGGAGACTCCGGGCTCACAGCAGTGGGGAGAGTCGCAGAGACCCAGAGATGGAGAGTCGAAGGAAATCTATCATTTTACTGTTAGTTATCTCGGGGAATTTCATCCTGTTGTGGGCCCTGTTAATGATGTATTCTATGTGGAGGCGGATGTTGAACTTGGGATATGAATCTGTTTATCTCCCTGATTTTCTGCTGGAATTGGGCTTCATGCTGCAGCTCCTGAGTTGCTGCACAAACACTGCAATTTACGCCGTGACCCAGACTCAGTTCAGAGAACTGGTGAAGAATGTGTTGAAATATCCCTTTACACAATTGTTAAATTCAATCAATGATCAGAGGGGGGGGGGCTGTTACCATGGAGACAGAGCGGGGGCGGGGCCTGTTACCATGGAGACAGAGCGGAAGCGGGGTCTGTCACCACGGTAACAGTCCAGGAGCGGGGTCTGTCAGCATGGAAAAAAGAACGGGGGCGGGGCCTGTCACCACGGAGACAGAGCGGGGGCTGGGCCTGTCAACATGGAAAACAGAGCGGGGGAGGGGACTGTCACCACGGAGACAGAGCGGAGGCGGAGTCTGTCACCATGGAGACAAAGCAGGCGCGGGACCAGCATGACGGAGACACGGTGGGGGCGGGGCCTGTCACCACGGAGACATAGCGGGGGCGGGAACTGTCAACACTGAGACAGAGCGGGGGTGGGACCAGTCACCATGAAGACAGAGCGGGCCCGGGACCTGTCAAAATTGACTCAGAGTGGGGGCGGGGCCTGTCACCACTGAGACAGAGCGGGGGCGGGGCATGTCTCCACAGAGACACAGCGGGCGCGGGGCCTTTCAACATTGAGACAGAGCTGGGGCGGGGCCTACCTCCATGGAGAAACAGCGGGGTGGGGCCTGTCACCACGGAGACACAGTGGGGGCGGGGCCTGTCACCATGGAGACAGACCCGGGGCGGGTCTGTTACCATGGAGACAGAGCCGAGGCGGGGACTCAGACGACGGACACAGAGTGGGGGAGGGGCCTGTCACCGTGGAGACAGAGCAGGAGCGGGGCCTGTCATCATGGAGACAGTGCGGAGGTGGGGCCTGTCACCGTGTAGACAGAGCAGAGGCGGGGACTGAGACTACGGAGACAGAGCGGGGGAGGGGCCTCTCTACATGGGGAAAGTGCGAGGGCGGGGTCTGTTTCCCCGGTGATGGAGGAGGGCGGCGGGGTCTGTTTCCAGAGTGGCTGGGAGTTGGGGTGGGGTCTGTTTCCTGGGTGATTGGGGAGTGGGGACGCAGTCAGTTTCTAGGTTGACGACGAGTGGGGGTGGGGTCTGTTTCCAGGGTGACGGTGGAGTA
Organism: Heterodontus francisci; assembly: GCF_036365525.1. Classification (NCBI taxonomy): domain Eukaryota; kingdom Metazoa; phylum Chordata; class Chondrichthyes; order Heterodontiformes; family Heterodontidae; genus Heterodontus; species Heterodontus francisci. The sequence goes on from NC_090391.1 coordinate 1,942,987, forward strand.
TTGTGGGGCCAGTTTCCAGCGTGACGGGGAGTGCCGGCGGGTTCATTTAGCAGGGTGAGGGAGAGTGGCAGCGTGGTCTGTTTCTGCAGTGACGGAGAGAGGGGGCGGGGTCTGTTACCAGGGTGACAGGGAGTGGGCTTGGGGTCTGTTACCAGGGTGACGGGGAGTGGGGTCGGGGTCTGTTACCAGGGTGAAGGGGAATGGGGCTGGGTTTGTTTCTCCAGTGATTGAATGTGGGCGGGGTTTAGTTCCTGGGTGACGGGCATGGGGGCGGGGTCTGTTGCCAGGGTGACTGGGTGTGGGGGCGGGGTCTATTAGCAGGGTGAAGGCGTGTGGGGGCGGGGTCAGATTCCTCATTGATGGAGGATTTTGGACGGTTTCTGTTTCCAGGGTGACAGGGAATTAGGTCCGGGTCTGTTTCCACGGTGACGGAGGAGTGGAGGCGGAGTCCTTTGCCAAGGGTGATGGAGAATTGGAGGTGATGCCTGTTTCCATGGGTGATGTAGAGTGGGGGCGGGATCAGTTTCCAAGGTGATGGAGAGCGGTGGCGGTGTCTATTTCCAGGGTGACGGGGAGTGGTGGCGGGGTGTGTAACCAGGGCGAAGGGAAGTGGGGGCTGGGTCTGAATCCCCAGTAACGGAGGAGTTTGGCTAGGTTCTGCTTCCAGGGTGACAGGGAACTAGGTCCGGGTCTGTTTCCAGGGTGACGGAGGAGTGGGGGCGTGGTCCTTTGCCAAAGGTGACGGAGGAGTGGAGGCGATGCCTGTTTCCATGGGTGACGGGGAGTGGCGAGAGGGTCTGTCTCCAGGGTGATGGAGAGTGGGGGCGGGCTCTGTTTCCAGGGTGATGGTGAGTGGGGGCCGGGTCTGTTTCCACGGTGATGGTGGGTGGGGGCGGTGTCTGTTTCTGCAGTGATGGAGAGAGGGGGCGGTATCTGTTACCAGGGTGACGGGGAGTGGGTTTGGGGTCTGTTACCAGGGTGATGGGGAGTGCGGTCGTGGTCTGTTACCAGGGTGAAGGGGAATGCGGCTGGGTTTGTTTCTCCAGTGATTGAATGGGGGCGGGGTTTGGTTCCTGGGTGACGGGCATGGGGGCGGGGTCTGTTGCCAGGGTGACTGGGTGTGGGGGCGGGGTGTGTAACCAGGGCGAAGGGAAGTGGGGGCTGGGTCTGAATCCCCAGTAACGGAGGAGTTTGGCTAGGTTCTGCTTCCAGGGTGACAGGGAACTAGGTCCGGGTCTGTTTCCAGGGTGACGGAGGAGTGGGGGCGTGGTCCTTTGCCAAGGGTGACGGAGGAGTGGAGGCGATGCCTGTTTCCATGGGTGACGGGGAGTGGCGAGAGGGTCTGTCTCCAGGGTGATGGAGAGTGGGGGCGGGCTCTGTTTCCAGGGTGATGGTGAGTGGGGGCCGGGTCTGTTTCCACGGTGATCGTGGGTGGGGGCGGTGTCTGTTTCTGCAGTGATGGAGAGAGGGGGCGGTATCTGTTACCAGGGTGACGGGGAGTGGGTTTGGGGTCTGTTACCAGGGTGATGGGGAGTGCGGTCGTGGTCTGTTACCAGGGTGAAGGGGAATGCGGCTGGGTTTGTTTCTCCAGTGATTGAATGGGGGCGGGGTTTGGTTCCTGGGCGACGGGCATGGGGGCGGGGTCTGTTGCCAGGGTGACTGGGTGTGGGGGCGGGGTCTGTTTCTGTGGTGATGGGGTGTGGGGGCGGTGTCTGTTTCCAAGGGTGACGGGGAGTGAAGGGGGGGTCTGTTTCCGTAGTAACGGAGGAGTGGGATGGGATCTGTTTCACTGGTGATGGAGGAGTGGGGGCGTGGCCTGTTTCCAGTGTGGCGGAGGAGTGGGGGCGGGGTCTGTTTCAAGCGTGACGGAAATGGGGGCGGCGTTTGTTTCCAGGGTGATGAAGGAGTGGAGGCGGGGTCTGTTTCCAGGGTGACGTAGAGTAGGGGTGGGGTCTGCTTCAAGGGTGACGGGGAGTGGGGGCGTGGTTGGTTTCCAGGGACATGGAGAGTGGGGGCGGGGTCTGTTTCCAGGGTGACCGAGAGTGGGGGCGGTGTCTGTTTCCAAAGTGATGTGTCTGGGGGCGGGGTCTGTTTCCAGAGTGACAGTGGAGTGGGGGCGAGTCCAGTCTCCAGGGTGACGGGGAGTGGGGGCGTGGTCAGTTTCCAGTGTGCTGGGGAGTAGGGGCGGGGCCTGTTTCCAGGGTGACGGGGAGTGGGGGCATTGTCTGTGTCCAGGGTGACGGAGAGTGGGGGCAGGGTCTGTTTCCAGGGTGATGGAGAGTGGGGGTAGGATCTGTTTCCAAGATGATGGGGACTGGGGGCTGGGTCATTTTCCAGAGTGACGGTGGAGTAGGGGCGGGGCCTGTTTCCAGGGTGACAGGGAGTGGAGGCGGGGACAGTTTCCAGTGTGATGGAGTGTGGCGGCGGGGCCAGTTTACAGGCTCACGTGGAGTAGGGGCGGTGTCTCTTTCCAGGGTGAGGGACAGTGTGGGCGGGGACCGTTTCTCCAGTGACGGAGAGTGGGGGCGGGGTCTGTTTCTCCAGTGACGGAATGTGGGCGGGGTCTGTTTCCAGGATGACGGGGAGTGGAGGCGATGTCTGTTACCAGGGTGACGAGTATCGTGTTGGCTCCTGCTACCAGGGTGACGGGGAGTGGGGTCGGTGTCTGTTTCCAGGGTGACGGGGTGTGGGCGCGAGATCTGTTACCAGTGTGAAAGGCAGTGGGGGTGGGGTCTGATTTCCTCGTGACAGAAGAGTTGAGGCGGGATCTGTTTCCAGGGTGACAGCGAGTTAAGTCGGGGACTGTTTCCAGGGTGATGGAATAGAGGGGGCGGGGTCCGTGGCCAAGGGTGATGGAGGTTGCAGGTGATGTCTGTTTCCATGGGTGATGGGGAGTGGGGGCGTGGTCAGTTTCCAAGTGTGACGGAGAGTGGGGGCGGGGTCTGTTTCCAGGGTGACTAAAAATGGCGGCGGCGTCTTTTGACAATGTGACGGGGTGTGTGGGTGGGATCTGTTTCCAGGGTGACGGAGGAATGGGGCGGGACCAGTTTCCAGGGTGATGGGGAGTGGAGGCGGGGTCTGTTTCCAGGGTGATGGAGAGGGGCGGCCGGGTCTGTTTCCAAGGTGACGGGGTGTGGGGATGGGGTCAGTTTCCAGGGTGACGGGGACTGGGGGCGGCGTCTGTTTCTGCAGTGACGGAGAGTTGGCACGGGGTCTGCTTCTCCTGTGATGGAATGGGGGCGAGGTCTGTCTCCTGGGTTACGGGGAGTGGGGGCGGGGTCTGTTTCCAGTGTGACGGGGAGTGGAGGCGGGGTATGTTACCAGGGTGACGAGGAGTGGTGTCAGGCTCTGTTACCAGCGTGACGGGGAGTGGGGGCGGGGGTCTGTTAACAGCGTGAAGGGGAATGTGGTGAGTTTGTTCCTCTAGTGACGGAAAGGGGGCGTGGTCTGTTTCTATGGTGACGGAGTGTGGGGGCGGGGACTGTTTCCAAGGTGACGAGGCGTGGGGCTGGGGTCTGTTTCCAGGGTGATGGAGGAGTGGGGGCGGGGCCAGTTTCCAGGGTGATGGGGAGTGGGGGCGGCGTCTGTTTCCAGGTTGACGCAGGAGTGGGGGCGGGGTCTGTTTCCAGGGTGATGGAGAGTGGGGCGGGGTCTGTTTCCAAGATGACGGGGTGTGAGGATGCAGTCAGTTTCCAGGGTGACGGGGAGTGGGGGCGCCGTCTGTTTCTGCAGTGCCGGAGAGTGGGGGTGGGGTCTGTTTCTCCTGATGGAATGGGGGCGGGGTCTGTTTCCAGTGTGACGGGGTGTGGGGGTGCAGTCAGTTACCAGCGTGACGGGGAGTGGGGGCGGTGTCTGTTAACAGGGTGAAGGGGAATGGGGGCGGGGTTTGTTTCTCCATTGATGGAATTGGGGCGTGGCCTGTTTCTATGGAACGCAGTGTGGGTTTGGGGTCTGTTTCCAAGGTGGCAGGGCGTTGTGGTGGGGTCTGTTTCCATGGTGATGGGGAGTGGGGGCGGGGTCTGTTTCCAGGGTGACGGGGAGTGTGGGTGGTGTCTGTTACCAGGGTGAAGGGGAATGGGGGCGGGATTTGTTTTTATGGTGACGGAGAGTGGGGGCGAGCTCTGTTTCTCCAGAGATGCAGTGGGGGCGGGGTCTGTTTCCAGGGTGATGGAGAGTAGGGGCGGGGTCTGTGTCCAGGGTGATGGAGTGTGGGGGCGTGGTCAGTTTCCAGGGTGATGGAGAATCGTGCCGGTGTCTGTTTCCAAGGAGATGGGTGTGGGTTGGGGTCTGGTTCCAGGGAGACAGAGGAGTTGTGGCAGGTCCAGTTTCCAGTGTGACGGGGAGTGGGGGCGGGGTCACATTCCAGGGTGACGGGGAGTGAGGTCGGTGTCTGTTTCTACATTGATGGAGAGTGTGGGCGGGGTCTGTTTCTCCTGTGACGGTACGGGGGCGGGGTCTGTTTCCTGGCTGATGGGGAGTGTGGGCGGGGTCTGTTTCCAGGGTGACGGCGAGTGCGGGTGGGGTCGGTTCCCAGGGTGACTGGGAGTGGGGCCGGGTTCTGTTACCATGGTGACGTGTAGTGGGGGCGGGGACTGTTACCAGGGTGAAGGGGTGTGGGTGCGAGGTTTGTTTATCCAGTGACAGATTGGGGCGGGGTCTGTTTCCTGGGTGACGGGGAGTGGGGCGGGGTCTGTTTCCAGGGAGATGCGGAGTGGGGGTGGCGTCTGTTACCAGGGTGACGGGGAGTGGGGGCGGGGACTTTTACCAGTGTGAAGGGCAATGGGGGCGGGATTTGTTTCTCCAGTGTCAGAATGTGAGCAGGATCTGTTTCCATGGTGACGGGGTGTCGGGGCGTGGTCTGTTACCATGGTGATGGGGCGTGGAGGCGGTGTCTGTTTCCAAAGGTGACGGGAGTGGGGACAGCGTCTGTTTCAAGGGTGATGGAAATGGGGCGCTGGGTTTGCTTCCAGGGTGATGCAGGTTTGGGAGCGGGGTCTGTTTCCAGAGTGACGTAGAGTGGGGGTGGGTTCTGCTTCCAGGGTGATGGGGAGTGGGGAAGTGGTCAGTTTCCAGTGTGATGGAGAGTGGGGGCGTTGTCAGTTCCCAGGGTGACGGAGAGTGGGGGCGGGTTCTGCTTCCAGGGTGACGGGGTGTGGCGGCGGGGCCCGTTTCCAGGCTGACGGGGAGTAGGGGCGTGGTCTCTTTCTAGGGCGAGTGACCGTGGGGACTGGGTCCGTTTCTCCAGTAACGGAGATTGGGGGCGGTGTCTGCTACTCCAGTGACAGAATGGGGGCGGGGTCTGTTTTCAGGGTGACAGCGAGTTGGTGCGGGGTCTGTTTACAGGGTGTCGGGGAGTGAGGGCGAGGTTTGTTACCAGGGTGACGGGGAGTGGGGTCGGGGTCTGTTACCAGGGTGTTGGTGAGTGGGGGCGGGGTCTGTTTCCAGGGTGACGTAGAGTAGGGGTGGGGTCTGCTTCAAGGGTGACGGGGAGTGGGGGCGTGGTTGGTTTCCAGGGACATGGAGAGTGGGGGCGGGGTCTGTTTCCAGGGTGACCGAGAGTGGGGGCGGTGTCTGTTTCCAAAGTGATGTGTCTGGGGGCGGGGTCTGTTTCCAGAGTGACAGTGGAGTGGGGGCGAGTCCAGTCTCCAGGGTGACGGGGAGTGGGGGCGTGGTCAGTTTCCAGTGTGCTGGGGAGTAGGGGCGGGGCCTGTTTCCAGGGTGACGGGGAGTGGGGGCATTGTCTGTGTCCAGGGTGACGGAGAGTGGGGGCAGGGTCTGTTTCCAGGGTGATGGAGAGTGGGGGTAGGATCTGTTTCCAAGATGATGGGGACTGGGGGCTGGGTCATTTTCCAGAGTGACGGTGGAGTAGGGGCGGGGCCTGTTTCCAGGGTGACAGGGAGTGGAGGCGGGGACAGTTTCCAGTGTGATGGAGTGTGGCGGCGGGGCCAGTTTACAGGCTCACGTGGAGTAGGGGCGGTGTCTCTTTCCAGGGTGAGGGACAGTGTGGGCGGGGACCGTTTCTCCAGTGACGGAGAGTGGGGGCGGGGTCTGTTTCTCCAGTGACGGAATGTGGGCGGGGTCTGTTTCCAGGATGACGGGGAGTGGAGGCGATGTCTGTTACCAGGGTGACGAGTATCGTGTTGGCTCCTGCTACCAGGGTGACGGGGAGTGGGGTCGGTGTCTGTTTCCAGGGTGACGGGGTGTGGGCGCGAGATCTGTTACCAGTGTGAAAGGCAGTGGGGGTGGGGTCTGATTTCCTCGTGACAGAAGAGTTGAGGCGGGATCTGTTTCCAGGGTGACAGCGAGTTAAGTCGGGGACTGTTTCCAGGGTGATGGAATAGAGGGGGCGGGGTCCGTGGCCAAGGGTGATGGAGGTTGCAGGTGATGTCTGTTTCCATGGGTGATGGGGAGTGGGGGCGTGGTCAGTTTCCAAGTGTGACGGAGAGTGGGGGCGGGGTCTGTTTCCAGGGTGACTAAAAATGGCGGCGGCGTCTTTTGACAATGTGACGGGGTGTGTGGGTGGGATCTGTTTCCAGGGTGACGGAGGAATGGGGCGGGACCAGTTTCCAGGGTGATGGGGAGTGGAGGCGGGGTCTGTTTCCAGGGTGATGGAGAGGGGCGGCCGGGTCTGTTTCCAAGGTGACGGGGTGTGGGGATGGGGTCAGTTTCCAGGGTGACGGGGACTGGGGGCGGCGTCTGTTTCTGCAGTGACGGAGAGTTGGCACGGGGTCTGCTTCTCCTGTGATGGAATGGGGGCGAGGTCTGTCTCCTGGGTTACGGGGAGTGGGGGCGGGGTCTGTTTCCAGTGTGACGGGGAGTGGAGGCGGGGTATGTTACCAGGGTGACGAGGAGTGGTGTCAGGCTCTGTTACCAGCGTGACGGGGAGTGGGGGCGGGGGTCTGTTAACAGCGTGAAGGGGAATGTGGTGAGTTTGTTCCTCTAGTGACGGAAAGGGGGCGTGGTCTGTTTCTATGGTGACGGAGTGTGGGGGCGGGGACTGTTTCCAAGGTGACGAGGCGTGGGGCTGGGGTCTGTTTCCAGGGTGATGGAGGAGTGGGGGCGGGGCCAGTTTCCAGGGTGATGGGGAGTGGGGGCGGCGTCTGTTTCCAGGTTGACGCAGGAGTGGGGGCGGGGTCTGTTTCCAGGGTGATGGAGAGTGGGGCGGGGTCTGTTTCCAAGATGACGGGGTGTGGGGATGCAGTCAGTTTCCAGGGTGACGGGGAGTGGGGGCGCCGTCTGTTTCTGCAGTGCCGGAGAGTGGGGGTGGGGTCTGTTTCTCCTGATGGAGTGGGGGCGGGGTCACATTCCAGGGTGACGGGGAGTGAGGTCGGTGTCTGTTTCTACATTGATGGAGAGTGTGGGCGGGGTCTGTTTCTCCTGTGACGGTACGGGGGCGGGGTCTGTTTCCTGGCTGATGGGGAGTGTGGGCGGGGTCTGTTTCCAGGGTGACGGCGAGTGCGGGTGGGGTCGGTTCCCAGGGTGACTGGGAGTGGGGCCGGGTTCTGTTACCATGGTGACGTGTAGTGGGGGCGGGGACTGTTACCAGGGTGAAGGGGTGTGGGTGCGAGGTTTGTTTATCCAGTGACAGATTGGGGCGGGGTCTGTTTCCTGGGTGACGGGGAGTGGGGCGGGGTCTGTTTCCAGGGAGATGCGGAGTGGGGGTGGCGTCTGTTACCAGGGTGACGGGGAGTGGGGGCGGGGACTTTTACCAGTGTGAAGGGCAATGGGGGCGGGATTTGTTTCTCCAGTGTCAGAATGTGAGCAGGATCTGTTTCCATGGTGACGGGGTGTCGGGGCGTGGTCTGTTACCATGGTGATGGGGCGTGGAGGCGGTGTCTGTTTCCAAAGGTGACGGGAGTGGGGACAGCGTCTGTTTCAAGGGTGATGGAAATGGGGCGCTGGGTTTGCTTCCAGGGTGATGCAGGTTTGGGAGCGGGGTCTGTTTCCAGAGTGACGTAGAGTGGGGGTGGGTTCTGCTTCCAGGGTGATGGGGAGTGGGGAAGTGGTCAGTTTCCAGTGTGATGGAGAGTGGGGGCGTTGTCAGTTCCCAGGGTGACGGAGAGTGGGGGCGGGTTCTGCTTCCAGGGTGACGGGGTGTGGCGGCGGGGCCCGTTTCCAGGCTGACGGGGAGTAGGGGCGTGGTCTCTTTCTAGGGCGAGTGACCGTGGGGACTGGGTCCGTTTCTCCAGTAACGGAGATTGGGGGCGGTGTCTGCTACTCCAGTGACAGAATGGGGGCGGGGTCTGTTTTCAGGGTGACAGCGAGTTGGTGCGGGGTCTGTTTACAGGGTGTCGGGGAGTGAGGGCGAGGTTTGTTACCAGGGTGACGGGGAGTGGGGTCGGGGTCTGTTACCAGGGTGTTGGTGAGTGGGGGCGGGGTCTGTTTCCAGGGTGACGTAGAGTAGGGGTGGGGTCTGCTTCAAGGGTGACGGGGAGTGGGGGCGTGGTTGGTTTCCAGGGACATGGAGAGTGGGGGCGGGGTCTGTTTCCAGGGTGACCGAGAGTGGGGGCGGTGTCTGTTTCCAAAGTGATGTGTCTGGGGGCGGGGTCTGTTTCCAGAGTGACAGTGGAGTGGGGGCGAGTCCAGTCTCCAGGGTGACGGGGAGTGGGGGCGTGGTCAGTTTCCAGTGTGCTGGGGAGTAGGGGCGGGGCCTGTTTCCAGGGTGACGGGGAGTGGGGGCATTGTCTGTGTCCAGGGTGACGGAGAGTGGGGGCAGGGTCTGTTTCCAGGGTGATGGAGAGTGGGGGTAGGATCTGTTTCCAAGATGATGGGGACTGGGGGCTGGGTCATTTTCCAGAGTGACGGTGGAGTAGGGGCGGGGCCTGTTTCCAGGGTGACAGGGAGTGGAGGCGGGGACAGTTTCCAGTGTGATGGAGTGTGGCGGCGGGGCCAGTTTACAGGCTCACGTGGAGTAGGGGCGGTGTCTCTTTCCAGGGTGAGGGACAGTGTGGGCGGGGACCGTTTCTCCAGTGACGGAGAGTGGGGGCGGGGTCTGTTTCTCCAGTGACGGAATGTGGGCGGGGTCTGTTTCCAGGATGACGGGGAGTGGAGGCGATGTCTGTTACCAGGGTGACGAGTATCGTGTTGGCTCCTGCTACCAGGGTGACGGGGAGTGGGGTCGGTGTCTGTTTCCAGGGTGACGGGGTGTGGGCGCGAGATCTGTTACCAGTGTGAAAGGCAGTGGGGGTGGGGTCTGATTTCCTCGTGACAGAAGAGTTGAGGCGGGATCTGTTTCCAGGGTGACAGCGAGTTAAGTCGGGGACTGTTTCCAGGGTGATGGAATAGAGGGGGCGGGGTCCGTGGCCAAGGGTGATGGAGGTTGCAGGTGATGTCTGTTTCCATGGGTGATGGGGAGTGGGGGCGTGGTCAGTTTCCAAGTGTGACGGAGAGTGGGGGCGGGGTCTGTTTCCAGGGTGACTAAAAATGGCGGCGGCGTCTTTTGACAATGTGACGGGGTGTGTGGGTGGGATCTGTTTCCAGGGTGACGGAGGAATGGGGCGGGACCAGTTTCCAGGGTGATGGGGAGTGGAGGCGGGGTCTGTTTCCAGGGTGATGGAGAGGGGCGGCCGGGTCTGTTTCCAAGGTGACGGGGTGTGGGGATGGGGTCAGTTTCCAGGGTGACGGGGACTGGGGGCGGCGTCTGTTTCTGCAGTGACGGAGAGTTGGCACGGGGTCTGCTTCTCCTGTGATGGAATGGGGGCGAGGTCTGTCTCCTGGGTTACGGGGAGTGGGGGCGGGGTCTGTTTCCAGTGTGACGGGGAGTGGAGGCGGGGTATGTTACCAGGGTGACGAGGAGTGGTGTCAGGCTCTGTTACCAGCGTGACGGGGAGTGGGGGCGGGGGTCTGTTAACAGCGTGAAGGGGAATGTGGTGAGTTTGTTCCTCTAGTGACGGAAAGGGGGCGTGGTCTGTTTCTATGGTGACGGAGTGTGGGGGCGGGGACTGTTTCCAAGGTGACGAGGCGTGGGGCTGGGGTCTGTTTCCAGGGTGATGGAGGAGTGGGGGCGGGGCCAGTTTCCAAGGTGATGGGGAGTGGGGGCGGCGTCTGTTTCCAGGTTGACGCAGGAGTGGGGGCGGGGTCTGTTTCCAGGGTGATGGAGAGTGGGGCGGGGTCTGTTTCCAAGATGACGGGGTGTGGGGATGCAGTCAGTTTCCAGGGTGACGGGGAGTGGGGGCGCCGTCTGTTTCTGCAGTGCCGGAGAGTGGGGGTGGGGTCTGTTTCTCCTGATGGAATGGGGGCGGGGTCTGTTTCCAGTGTGACGGGGTGTGGGGGTGCAGTCAGTTACCAGCGTGACGGGGAGTGGGGGCGGTGTCTGTTAACAGGGTGAAGGGGAATGGGGGCGGGGTTTGTTTCTCCATTGATGGAATTGGGGCGTGGCCTGTTTCTATGGAACGCAGTGTGGGTTTGGGGTCTGTTTCCAAGGTGGCAGGGCGTTGTGGTGGGGTCTGTTTCCATGGTGATGGGGAGTGGGGGCGGGGTCTGTTTCCAGGGTGACGGGGAGTGTGGGTGGTGTCTGTTACCAGGGTGAAGGGGAATGGGGGCGGGATTTGTTTTTATGGTGACGGAGAGTGGGGGCGGGCTCTGTTTCTCCAGAGATGCAGTGGGGGCGGGGTCTGTTTCCAGGGTGATGGAGAGTAGGGGCGGGGTCTGTGTCCAGGGTGATGGAGTGTGGGGGCGTGGTCAGTTTCCAGGGTGATGGAGAATCGTGCCGGTGTCTGTTTCCAAGGAGATGGGTGTGGGTTGGGGTCTGGTTCCAGGGAGACAGAGGAGTTGTGGCAGGTCCAGTTTCCAGTGTGACGGGGAGTGGGGGCGGGGTCACATTCCAGGGTGACGGGGAGTGAGGTCGGTGTCTGTTTCTACATTGATGGAGAGTGTGGGCGGGGTCTGTTTCTCCTGTGACGGTACGGGGGCGGGGTCTGTTTCCTGGCTGATGGGGAGTGTGGGCGGGGTCTGTTTCCAGGGTGACGGCGAGTGCGGGTGGGGTCGGTTCCCAGGGTGACTGGGAGTGGGGCCGGGTTCTGTTACCATGGTGACGTGTAGTGGGGGCGGGGACTGTTACCAGGGTGAAGGGGTGTGGGTGCGAGGTTTGTTTATCCAGTGACAGATTGGGGCGGGGTCTGTTTCCTGGGTGACGGGGAGTGGGGCGGGGTCTGTTTCCAGGGAGATGCGGAGTGGGGGTGGCGTCTGTTACCAGGGTGACGGGGAGTGGGGGCGGGGACTTTTACCAGTGTGAAGGGCAATGGGGGCGGGATTTGTTTCTCCAGTGTCAGAATGTGAGCAGGATCTGTTTCCATGGTGACGGGGTGTCGGGGCGTGGTCTGTTACCATGGTGATGGGGCGTGGAGGCGGTGTCTGTTTCCAAAGGTGACGGGAGTGGGGACAGCGTCTGTTTCAAGGGTGATGGAAATGGGGCGCTGGGTTTGCTTCCAGGGTGATGCAGGTTTGGGAGCGGGGTCTGTTTCCAGAGTGACGTAGAGTGGGGGTGGGTTCTGCTTCCAGGGTGATGGGGAGTGGGGAAGTGGTCAGTTTCCAGTGTGATGGAGAGTGGGGGCGTTGTCAGTTCCCAGGGTGACGGAGAGTGGGGGCGGGTTCTGCTTCCAGGGTGACGGGGTGTGGCGGCGGGGCCCGTTTCCAGGCTGACGGGGAGTAGGGGCGTGGTCTCTTTCTAGGGCGAGTGACCGTGGGGACTGGGTCCGTTTCTCCAGTAACGGAGATTGGGGGCGGTGTCTGCTACTCCAGTGACAGAATGGGGGCGGGGTCTGTTTTCAGGGTGACAGCGAGTTGGTGCGGGGTCTGTTTACAGGGTGTCGGGGAGTGAGGGCGAGGTTTGTTACCAGGGTGACGGGGAGTGGGGTCGGGGTCTGTTACCAGGGTGTTGGTGAGTGGGGGCGGGGTCTGTTTCCAGGGTGACGGGGTGTGGGGGCGAGGGCTGTTACCAGGGTTAGGGGGATGGGGGCGGGGTCTGGTTCCCGAGAGACAGAGGAGTTTTGGCGGGTTCTGTTTCCAGGGTGACAGGGAGTTAGGTCGGGGACTGTTTCCAGGGTGACGGAGTATGGGAGGCAGGGCCCGTTGCCAAGGGTGACGGAGGAGTGGAGGTGATGTCTGTTTTCAAGGGTGACGGGGAGTGGGGGCGGGGTCTGTTTCCAAGGCTGACTGGGAGTGGGGGCAGGTTCTGTTTCCAGGGTGACAAAAATTGGCGGTGGGGTCTGTTTCCAAGGTGACGGCGTGTGGGGGTGGGTTCTGTTTCCAGGGTGACGAGGAGTGGGGTCGGGTTCTGCTACCAGCGTGCTGGGGAGTGGGGGTGGGGTCTGTTACCAGGCTGAAGGGGAATGGGGGAGGGGTTTGTTTCGCCATTGACGGAATGGGGCGGAGTCTTTTTGCATGGTGGTGAAGTGTGGGAGTGGGGTCTGTTTCCAAGGTGACGGGGTGTGGGGATGGGGACGGCTTCCAGGGTGATGGAGGAGTGTGGGCGTGGTCAATTTCCAGGATGACGGGGAGTGGGGGCGGGGTCAGATTTCAGTGTGACGGGGAGTGGGGGCGGGGTCTGTTTTCCAGTGTGAGGGAGAGTGGGGGCGGTATCTGCTTCAACAGTGACAGAGAGTGGGGGCAAGGTCTGTTTCCAGGGCGACGGAGAAGTGGGGGCGTGGGCTCTTACCCGTGCGATGGAGGAGTGAGTACGGGGTCTGTTTCCAGGGTGACGGAGGAGTGGAGTCAGAGCCAGTTTCCTGGGTGATGGGGAGTGGGGGCGGTGTTTATGTCCAGGCGGACGGGATGTGGGAGCGGGGTCTGTTTCCAGGGTGATGGGGAGTGGGGGCGGGGTCTGTTTCCAGGGCGACGGGCTGTCGGGTAGGGGTCTATTTCCAGGGTGATGGGGAGTGGGGGCGGGGTCTGTTTCCAGGGTGACGGGATGTGGGGGCGTGCTCTGTTACCAGGGTGAAAGGAAGTGGGTATGGTGTCTGTTACGAGGGTGACAGAGGAGTTTGGGCGGGATCTGTTTACAGGGTGACAGGATGTTGGGGCGTGGTCTGTTTCCACGATGACGGAGGAGTTGGGGGCGGAGTCCGTTGCCAAGGATGACGGGGCAGTGGGGGCGGGGTCTTTTTCCAGAGTAACAAGAGGAGTGGAGGCGGGGTCTGTTTCCAGAGAGATGGAGAGTGGTGGCGTGGACTGTTTACAAGGTGAAGTGGTCTGGGGGCGGGGTCTGATTCCAGGGTGATGGGGAGAGGGGGCGGAGTCTGTTTCCAGGGTTAAGGGGAGTGGTGGCCGGGTCTGCTTCCAGGCTGATGGGGAGTGGGGACGGGGTCTCTTTCCAGGATGACGGGGAGTGGGGGCGGTATCTGTTTCCAGGGTGACAGTGAGTGGGGCGTGGTCTGTTTCCAGGGTGACGGGGAGTGAGCGGGGTCTGTTTCCAGGTGGCGGAGAGTGGTGGCGGGGCCTGTTTCCTGGGTGATGGAGAATGGGGCGGGGTCTGTTTCCACGATGACGGGGAGTGGGGGTGGTGCCTGAATCTTTCTGACTCTTTTATAATTCCTTTCTAATAAAAAGATTCGTTCTAATTATTGATAATCCTTCAGAATCATTTATATACATTTACTGACCTTTATTACCTTTAAATACTGTTTATAATTCTTCCTCACACTTTGCAAATCGTTGTAATCCTTTATGATTGTCTACGATTTATTATCCTTTATGAGTCTTTATTCTCATTTATAACATGTCATATTCACTGCACTGGACTGAAAACATTGAAACTAATCCCCATGGACTGCTCCCAATTCAAACAGACCACAGTTCATATCAATTAAAATGGCAGCAGCACATGTCGCTTAAAATGGCCGCAGTGCAGGTGACAACAAACAGACGCATGGAATGGCATTTAAAATGGCCGCAGTGCAAGGGACAATTCGAAGTGCCCTTTGTTAAAACAAGGTGGAGTGATGCTGAGTCCCACTCACACACCAGTACAGAGATAATTCAATCCAGACATCTATTAATACAAGCTGAGCGGCACTGATTCCCACTCACACACCGGGAAAGAGACAATTAAATCCAGTTTTCTAAAAATAACATCTGGAGTGGCGTTAACTCCCACTCACACACCAGGAAGGAGCCAATTCAATCGACGCCACTATTAATATCAGGTGGATTGAACTGTGTCGCAATCACAAACCAGGAAGGAGTCAATTCAATCCAGTTCTCTATTAATACCAGCTGGAGTGGTACTGAGCACCACTCACACACCAGTAAAGAGCCAATTCAATCCAGGCCAAGATTAATACCAGCTGGCGCGGAACTCAGTCCCATCCATACACCAGGAAAGAGCCAATTCAATCCAGGCCTTTATTAATTCCAGCCAGAGTGGTGCTCATCTCCGCTCACGCACCGGGATAAGCCAATTCATTCAAGGGTTTTCTTACTACGATCTGAAGTGGAACTGAGCCCCACTCACACACCAGAAAGGTTCCAAATCAATCAAGGCCTCTATTTATACCAGCTGGAGTGGTACTGATTCCGATTCACACACCGCGAAGCCTCCAATTCAATCCAGGTCTCTATGGATACCAGCTGGAGTGGGACTGAGTCCCACTCACACACCAGGAAAGAGCCAATTCAATCCAGGCCACTATTAATACCAGCTGGCGCGGGACTCAGTCCCACTCATACACCAGTAAAGATCCAATTCAATTCTTGCCTCTATTAATACCAGCTGGCGCGGGACTCAGTCCCACTCACACACCAGGAAGGAGCCAATTCAATCCAGGCCACTATTAATACCAGCTGGAGTGGTACTGAGCACCACTCACACACCAGTGAAGAGCCAATTCAATCCAGGCCACTATTAATACCAGCTGGCGCGGGACTCAGTCCCACTCATACACCAGTAAAGATCCAATTCAATTCTTGCCTCTATTAATACCAGCTGGAGTGGGACTGAGTCCCACTCAGACACCAGGAAATAGTCAGTTCAATCCAGACCTCTATTAATACAAGCTGGAGTTGGCCTGAGTCCCACTCACACACCAGGAAAGAGCCAATTCAAACCAGGCATCTATTATTACCAGCTGCGGGTCATTGATGCCACTCACACCAGGAAAGAGACAGTTCGATCCAGGCAGCCATTAATACCAGCTGGAGTGGTACTGAGCCCCACTCACTCACCAGGAAAAAGCCAATTCAATCCAGGCATCTATTAACTCCAGCTGGAGTGGAATTAACACCCACTCAGGCATCAGTAAAGAGACAATTAAATTCAGGTCTGCCCTAAAAACAGCTGGAGTGACACTGAGACCCACTCAAACACGAAGAAAGAGCCAATTCAATACAGGCCTCTAAAATACTAGCTGGAGTGGTACTCTCTCCCAGTCACAGACCAGTAAAGAGCCAATTAAATCCAGGACAATATCAATACCAGCTGGAGTGGGAACGAGCCTCACCCTCACAACAGGTAATTGCCAATTCGATCCAAGCCTCTATTACTAAAAGCTGGGGTGATACTGACTCCCTCTCACACACCACGAAAGAGACAATTCAATACAGGCCTATATTAATACTAGCAGGAGTGATCATGAGTCCCGGCCACACACCAGGATAGTGCCACTTCTATCCAGGCATATATTACAAACAGCTGGAGTGACACTGAGTCCCACTCACACACCAGAAAAGAACCAATCCATTCCAGGCCTCTATTAATAACAGCGGGCGTGGTACTGAGCCGCGCTCACACTGCAGGAAAGTGCCAATTCAATCCAGGCCTCTATTAATAACAGCTGGAGTTGTACTGAGGCCCACTCAAACACAGGAAGGAGCCAATTGAATCCAGGCCGCTATTAATACTAGCTGGGGTGTAATTAACTCCGACTCACAAACCAGAAAAGAGCCAATTCAATCCAAACCTCCATTAATACCAGCTAGCATGTTACTGTGTCCAATTGATACACCAGAAAAGAGCCGATTGTATCCAGGCCTCTATTAATAGCAGCAGGAGAGGAATTAACTCCCAATCACAAACCAGGAAAGAGCCAATACAATCCAGGTCTCCATGAACACCTGTTGGAGTTGTAGTGAGACCCACTCATACACGAAGAGCGAGCCAATTCAATACAGGCCTCTAAAATACTAGCTGGAGTGGTACTCTCTCCCAGTCACAGACCAGGAAAGAGCCAATTAAATCCAAGCCTCTATTAATACCAGCAGGAGTGGAATTAACTCCCAATCACACACCAGTAAAGAGCCAATTAGTTCTATGCCCCCATGAATACCAGCTGGAGTGGTACTGAGTTCCAGTCACACACCAGGAAATAGACAATTCAATACAGGCCTCTATTAATACCTGCTGGAGAGGCATTGAGTCTCACTCACACACCAGGAAAGAGCCAATCCATTCCAGGCCGCTCTTAATGACAGCTGGAGTGGTACAGAGCACTGTACACACACCAGGAAAGAGCCAATTCAATCCAGGTCTCTATTAAGACCAGTTGGAGTGGGACTGTGTCAACTTCAAACACCAGGAAAAAGCCAATTCAGTCCCGAAATCTATTCATACCAGCTGGAGCGATACTGAGCCCCACTCACACACCAGGAAGGAGTCAATTCAATCCAGGCCTCTATTACTATGAGCTGGAGTGGCATTGAGTCCCGCGTACACACAAGAAAAGAGTCAATTCTATCCAGGCCGCTATTACTACCTGCTGGAGTGGTACCGAGCCCCCTAACACCAGGAAAGAGCCAATTCAATCCAGGCCTCCATTAATACCAGCTGGAGTGGCACTGAGTCCCACTGACACACCAGGAAAGAGCCAACTCAATCCAGGCCTCTTTTCGTACCAGCTGGAGTGGTAATGAGCCCTACTAACACAACGGGAAAGAGCCAATTCAATCCAGACCTCCATTAATACAAGCTGGAGTGGTACTGAGTCCCACTCACACATTAGGAAAGAGCCAATACAATTCAGGCCTCTATTATTACCAGCTGGAGTGGTACTGAGCCCCATTTACACACCAGGAAAGAGCCAATTCAATCCATGCCTCCATTAATGCCAGGAGGAGTTGGACTGTGTCAACCTCACACACCAAGAGCCACTTCAATCCATGCCTCCATTAATACCAGCTGCAGTTGCACTGTGTCCCACTCACACATTCGGAAATTTGCCAATTCAAACAGGACATCTATTAGTACCAGCAGGAGAGAGAATGAGTCCTACCCATACACCAGGATAGAGCCACTTCTATCCAGGACTCTGTTACTAACAGCTGGAGTGCTACTGAGACCCACTCACACACCAGGAAAGAGACAATTCAATCCAGGCCTATATTAAGACCAGCAGGAGTGGTACTGAGCCCCACTCACGCACCAGTAACCAGACAATTCAATCCAGACAACTATTAATATCAGCAGGAGTGATCATGAGTCCCACCCACACACCAGGATACCGCAAGCTCTATCCAGGCATCTTTTACTAACAGCTGGAGCGAAACTGAGTCCCACTCACACATCAGAACAGATCCAATTCATTCCAAGCCTCTATTAATACCAAATGGAGTTGTACTGAACACAACTCACTCACCAGGAAAGAGACAATTCAATGCAGACCTATATTAATG
Source organism: Heterodontus francisci (assembly GCF_036365525.1). Lineage (NCBI taxonomy): Eukaryota > Metazoa > Chordata > Chondrichthyes > Heterodontiformes > Heterodontidae > Heterodontus > Heterodontus francisci. Next base: position 1,960,588 of record NC_090391.1, read on the forward strand.
CCAGCTGGATTGGAATTATCTCCCACTCACACACCAGGGAAGAGACAATTCAATCCTGGCCTCTACTAACAGCAGCTGGAGTGGTGCTGAGTTCCCCTCACACACCTGTGAAGAGACAATTCAATCCAGGCCACTAGTAATACCAGCTGGAGTGGTACTGAGTCCCACTCACGCACCGGGGCAGAGACGGTTCATTCCAGGCCTCTATTAACACCAGCTAGAGTGGTACTGAGCCCCACTCACTCACCAGGAAAGAGCCAATTCAATCCAGTCATCTATTAACTCCAGCTGGAGTGGCATTAACTACCAGTCACACACCAGGAAAGAGCCTATTCAATTCAGGTCTCTATTAATATCATTTGGTGTGGCACTGAGTCCCACTCACCCATCAGAAAAGATCCAATTCATTCCAAGCCTCTATTAATAACAAATGGAGATGTACTGAACCCAACTCACTCACCAGGTAAGAGCCAATTCAATGCAGGCCTCGATTAATATCAGCTGGATTGGATTTAACTCCCACTCATACACCAGGGAAGAGACAATTCAATCCTGGCCTCTACTAACAGCAGCTGGAGTGGTACTGAGTCCCACTCACACACCTGTTTAGAGACAATTCAATCCAGGCCTCTAATAATACTAGCTGGGGTGGTACTGAGCACCACTCACACAACAGGAAAGAGCTAATTCAACCGAGGCCTCTATTAATACCAGCTGGTGTGGTACTGAGTCCCGCTCACACCCCAGGAAAGAGTCAATTCAATCCAGGCCTCTATTAATACCAGCTCGTGCGGTACTGAGTCCCAGTCACACACCAGGAAAGAGCCAATTCAATCCAGACCTCTATTTTACCAGTTGGAGTGGGGCTGAGTCCCATTCACAAACCAGGATAGAGGCAATTCAATCCAGGCCTCGATTAACAACATTTGGAGTGATACTGAGCTCCAGTCACTCACCAGGAAAGAGCCTATTCAATCCAGGCATCTATTAACTCCAGCTGTAGTGGAATTAACGACCACACACACACCAGGAAAGAGCCAATTCAATTCAGGTCTCGATTAATATCATTTGGTGTGGTACTGTTGGAGAAATCCAGATTATGCCAAATTGTTGAACAAATTCTCCGCATTCAGACTTTGAGAATAAACACTTTCTTGCATGATATCATGGGGCGCACACCTTCCCTAAAGGCGGTCCAGTGCATCTCCACAGAACAAAGGAAATCCACAACGGATATACAGTTACTCAGCCCATCCCCGCTGGACACAATCCAATCAGAACGGTTATTGATTACATACATTACACATAGTACCAATTAGATTACTGATTCGGCATCATGTGGCAACGTGATCAGCTTATGCAAGCCCCTGATCACCAATTGATGATCACAGGCCCCATCAATTATCCTTGAGTCTTCCAACCGTCACTTTTAATTGGGCCTGGATTCCTGAGGGTGCAGTTACACTGATAAGAGGGGCCACTCTCGTTGGCTGTGCTCTGCTGTACCAGGCTCAAACTGCGATCGAACTAATATGTCCCACAATGCCTCAGTCCACTACTCCATTTTGCACCAATATGTAGCGATACTTTCAACTCACATGAGAATATATATGAATACGAATATTCACTCGGATTATATTAATCTACATACTCACATAACAGTTACAGAAGCAAAAGCTCAGCAAAAATGCTCCCACAGGTACTGAGTCCCACTCACACATCAGAAAATAGCCAATTCATTCCAAGCCTCTATTAATACCAAATGGAGTTGGACTGAACCCAACTCACTCACCAGGAAAGAGCCAATTCAATGCAGGCTTCTATTAATACCAGCTGGATTGGAATTAACTCCCACTCACACACCAGGGAAGAGATAATTCAATCCTGGCCTCTACCAACAGCAGCTGGAGTGGTACTGATTCCCACTCACACACCTGTGAAGAAACAATTCAATCCAGGCCTCTATGAATACCAGTTGGAGTGGTACTGAGCACCACTTGCACAACAGGAAGGAGCCAATTCAATCCAGGAGTCTATAATACCAGCTGGAGTGGTACTGAACCCCACTCACACACCAGTAAAGAGCCAATTCAATCCAGACCTCGATTAATAGCAGCTGAAGTGGGACTGAGACACACTCACACACCAGGAAAGAGCCAATACAATCCAGAGCCCTATAATAATATTTGGAGTGGTACTGAGTCCCACTCACGCACCGGGGTAGAGACAGTTCATTCCAGGCCTCTATTAACACCAGCTAGAGTGGTACTGAGCCCCACTCACTCACCAGGAAAGAGCCAATTCAATCCAGCCATCTGTTAACTCCAGTTGGAGTGGGATTAACTACCACTCACACACCAGGAAAGAGCCAATTCAATTCAGGTCTCTATTAATATCATTTGGTGTGGTACTGAGTCCCACTCACCCATCAGAAAAGGTGCAATTCATTCCAAGCCTCTATTAATACCAAATGGAGTTGTACTGAACCCAACTCATTCACCAGGAAAGAGCCAATTCAATGCAGACCTCGATTTAAAACCAGCTGGATTGGAATCAACTCCCACTCACTCACCAGGAAAGAGCCAATTCAATCCAGAGCTCTATTAATAATATTTGGATTGGCACTGAGTCCCACTCACGCACCGGGGTAGGGCCAATTCATTCCAGGCCTCTATTAACACCAGCCAGAGTGGTACTGAGCCCCACTCACTCACCAGGAAAGAACCAATTCAATCCAGTCATCTATTAACTCCAGCTGGAGTGGCATTAACTACCAGTCACACACCAGGAAAGAGCCAATTCGATATCGGTCTCTATTAATATCATTTGGTGTGGTACTGAGTCCCACTCACACATCAGAAAAATCCAATTCATTCCAAGCCTCTATTAATACCAAGTGGAGTTGTATTGAACCCAACTCACTCACCAGGAAAGAGCCAATTCAATGCAGACCTATATTCATCCCAGCTGGATTGGAATGAGCTCCCACTCACACACTAGGAAATAGCCAATTCAATGCAGGCCTCTATTAATATCAGCTGGATTGGATTTAACTCCCACTCACATACCAGGGAAGAGACAATTCAATCCTGGCGTCTACTAACAGCAGCTGGAGTGGTACTGAGTCCCACTCACACACCTGTGTAGGGACAATTCAATCCAGGCCTCTAGTAATACAAGCTGGAGTGGTACTGAGTCCCACTCACACACCAGGAAAGAACCAATTCAATCCAGGCCCCTATTAATAACAGCTGGTGCGGTACTGAGTCCCACTCAAACACCAGGAAAGAGCCAATTCAATCCAGGCTTCTATTAATACCAGCTGGAATGGTACGGAATCTCACTCACGCACCAGTGAAGAGACAATTCAATCCAGGCCTCTAGTAATACCAGCTGGAGTGGTACTGAGCACCACTCACACAACAGGAAAGAGCCAATTCAATCCAGACCTCTATTAATACCAGCTGGAGTGGTACTGAGCCCCACTCACACACCAGGGAAGAGACAATTCAATCCAGGCCTCGATTCACACCAGCTGGAGTGGTACTGAGCACCACTCACACAACAGGAAAGAGCCAATTCAATCCAGGCCTCTATTAATATCAGCTGGATTGGATTTAACTCCCACTCACACACCAGGAAAGAGACAATTCAACCCAGACCTCTATTAATACAGCTGGAATGGCACTGAGACACTCTCACACACCAGGAAAGAGCCAATTCAATCCAGAGCTCTATTAATAATATTTGGAGTGGTACGGAGTCCCACTCACGCACCGGGGTTGAGACAGTTCATTCCAGGCCTCTATTAACAGCAGCTCGAGTGGTACTGAACCGAACTCACACACCAGGAAAGAGCCAATTCAATGCAGGCCTCTATTAATATCAGCTGGATTGGATTTAACTCCCACTCACACACCAGGAAAGAAACAATTCAACCCAGACCTCCATTAATACCAGCTGGAATGGCACTGAGTCGCAATCACACAGCAGGAAAGAAACAGGACAGAACTCAGAAATAGGAAGGGTGCGGTAACAATGTTGGGGCTGTACTACAGGCCTCCCAACATCGAGCGTGAGATAGAGGCACAAATAAGTAAACAGATTATGGAAAGATGTAGGAGCAACAACTTGGTGGTGTTAGGGGATTTTAATGTTCCCAACATTGACTGGGATTCACTCAGTGTTAGAGGAACAGATGGAGCAGAATTTGCAAGGAGCATCCAGGAGGGTTTTCTAGAGCAGTATGTAAATAGTCCAACTCGGGAAGGGCCAAACTGGACCTGGTGTTGTGGAATGAGCCCGGCCAGTTGGTTGAAGTTTCAGTAGGATCTACTTTGGGAATAGTGATCATGATTCCGTAATTTTAAAATACTCATGGACAAACAAAAGAGTGGTCCGAAAGGAAGAGTGCTAAATTGGGGGGAGACCAACTAGACTAAAATTCGGCAGGAGCTGGGGAATGTAGATTGGGAGCAGCTGTTTGAACGTACATCCACATGTGAGATGTGGGAGACATTTAAGGAGAGGTTGATTAGCGTGCTGGAGAGACATGTTCCTGTGAAAATGAGGAATAGAAATGGCAAGATTAGGGAACCATGGATGACAGGTGAAATTGTGAGACTAGCTAAGAGGAAAAAGGAAGCATACATAAGGTCCAGGCGGCTGAAGAAAGACGAAGCTTTGAAAGAATATCTGGAATGTAGGACCAATCTGAAACGAGGAATGAAGAGGGCTAAAAGGGGTCATGAAATATCTTTATCAAACAGGGTTAAGGAAAATCACAAAGCCTTTTATTCATATATAAGGAGCAAGAGGGTAACTAGAGAAAGGATTGGCCCACTCAAGAACAAAGGAGGAAAGTTATGCGTGGAGTCGGAGAGAATGGGTGAGATTCTAAACGAGCATTTTGCATCGGTATTCACCGAGGAGAGGGACATGATGGATGTTGAGGTTGGGGACAGATGTTTGATTACTCTCGGTCAAGTCGGCATAAGGAGGGAGGAAGTGTTGGGTATTCTAAAAGGCATTAAGGTGGACAAGTCCCCAGGTCCGGATGGGATCTATCCCATGTTTTTTTTTATTGCAGCAGCTTATTCGGGAGCAGAGAGTGCGAGCGAGTGATCAGCTGGGAAGGTCAGTTTCAGCTTAAACTTAATTGCCTTTTGGTTTCGGCGGACCAGGGAGCTGCTGGGTAAGTAAAACCCTATATATTTGGGCTGTTTAAAATAACTTACCTTTCATTGCAGCAGCTTATTCGGGAGCAGAGAGTGCGAGCGAGTGATCAGCTGGGTTGGTCAGTTTCAGCTTAAACTTAATTGCCTTTTGTTTTCGATGGAGACCAGGGGGCTGCTGGATAAGTAAAACCATCTATATTTGGGCCGTTTAAAATAACTTACCTTTCATTGCAGCAACTTATTCGGGAGCAGAGAGTGCGAGCGAGTGATCAGCTGGGAAGGGCAGTTGCAAAGTAAACTTAATTGCCTTTTGTTTTCGGCGGACCAGGGGGCTGCTGGGTAAGTAAAACCCGAGCGAGTGATCAGCTGGGAAAGTCAGTTTCAGCTTAAACTTAACTTCCTTTTGTTTTTGGCGGAGAGCAGGGGGCTGCTGGGTAAGTAAAACCCTATATATTTGGGCCGTTTCTGAACCCGAGTCACGACACCTGTAGTGTCTCCCACCCGCCCTCTTCCTCTAATCAATAAAAGGGCTCGGTGGTTTGTCGATAAGGTTTGGCGATTTCTATTTCTCTTTTTTTTATCGTGTGATTGGTAAAAACATTTCGTTCCTGGTTCATTTACCTAAGTTAAGCTTAAGATTAAAAATGGTAGGATATCTCAGACCCGTGTTATGATCCTCTTGCTCAATGTGGGAGCTCAGGGACACAGCTGATGTCCCTGACTCCTTCACGTGCAGGAAGTGTGTCCAGCTGCAGCTCTTTTTAGACCGCATGACGGCTCTGGAGCTGCGGGTGGACTCACTTTGGAGCATCCGCGATACTGAGGAGGTCGTGGATAGCACGTTTAGTGAATTGGTCACACCGCAGATTAGGATTGCTGAGGGAGAAAGGGAATGGGTGACCAAAAGGCAGAGAAAGAGCAGAAAGGCAGTGCAGGATTCCCCTGTGGTCATCTCCCGCCAAAACAAGTATACCGTTTTGGATACTGATGAGGGTGAAGGCTCACCAGGGGAAGGCAGCAGTAGCCAGGTTCATGGCACAGTGGTTGGCTCTGCTGTTCGGAAGGGCGGGAAGAAGAGTGTAAGGGCTATAGTTATCGGGGATTCGATTGTAAAGGGAGTAGATAGGCGGTTCTGTGGTTGCAAACGAGACTCCCGGATGGTATGTTGCCTCCCAGGTGCACGGGTCAGCGATGTCTCAGATCGGCTGCAGAACATTCTGAAGGATTAGGGTGAACATCCAGTTGTCGTTGTGCACATAGGCACCAATGATTTAGGTAAAAAACGGGATGAGGTCCTACAAGCAGAATTTAGGTAGGGAGGAACCAAGTTAAAAAGTAGGACCTCCGAGGTAGTCATCTCAGGATTGCTACCAAAGCCACGTGCTGGTCAGGGTAGAAATGAAAGAATAGTCAGGATGAATGCGTGGCTTGAGAGATGGTGCAGGAACGAGGGGTTCAGATTTTTTGGACATTGGGACCGGTTCTGGGGGAGGTGGGACTATTACAAATTGGATGGTCTACAGCTGGGCCGGACTGGAACCAATGTCCTTGGGCGTGCTTTTGCGAACGCTGTTGGGGAGGGTTTAAGCTAATGTGGCAGGGGGATGGGAACCAAATGAGGAGGTCAATGGACAGTAAGGAGGTCGTAACTAAAGCCTGGAAGGAACTAGATAATGAAGTCAGCATGACTAAGGGGAAGAGTAGACAGGGAGTAGATGATGAACGCAAAGGGACTGGTGGTCTGAGGTGCATTTGTTTTAATGCAAGAAGAGTATTAGGTAAGGCAGATGAAGTTAGGGCTTGGATTCGTACCTGGGAGTATGATGTTATTGCTATTACTGAGACTTGGTTGAGGGAAGGGCATGATTGGCAACTAAATATCTCAGGATATCGATGCTTCAGGCGGGATAGAGCGGGAGGTAAAAGGGGTGGAGGAGTTGCATTACTGGTCAAAGAGGATATCACAGTTGTGCTGAAGGAGGGCACTATGGACGACTCGAGCAGTGAGGCAATATGGGCAGAACTCAGAAATAGGAAGGGTGGGGTAACAATGTTGGGGCTGCACTGCAGGCCTCCCGACAGTGAGCGTGAGATAGAGGTACAAATATGTAAACAGATTATGGAAAGATGCAGGAGCAAATAGGTGGTGGTGATAGGAGATTTTAATTTTCCCAACAATGACTGGGATTCACTCAGTGTTCGAGGTCGAGATGGAGCAGAATTTGTAAGGAGCATCCAGGAGGCTTTCTGGAGCAGTATGTAAAGAGTACAACTCGGGAAGGGGCCATACTGGAGCTTGTGTTGGGGAATGAGCCCGGCCAGGTGGTTGAAGTTTCAGTAGGGGACTACTTTGGGAATACTGATCACAATTCCGTAAGTTTTAGAATACTCATGGACAATGACGAGAGTGGTCCGAAAGGAAGAGTGCTAAATTGGGGGAAGGCCAACTACACCAAAATTCGGCAGGAGCTGGGGAATGTAGATTGGGAGCAGCTGTTTGAAGGTAAATCCACATGCGATATGTGGGAGGCTTTTAAAGAGAGGTTGATTAGCGTGCAGGCGAGACATGTTCCTGTGAAAATGAGGGATAGAAATGGCAAGATTAGGGTACCATGGATGACAAGTGCAATTGTGAGACCAGCTAAGAGGAAAAAGGAAGCATACATAAGGTCCAGGCGGCTGAAGAAAGACGAAGCTTTGAAAGAATATCGGGAATGTAGGATCAATCTGAAACGAGGAATTAAGAGGGCTAAAAGGGGTCATGAAATATCTTTAGCAAACAGGGTTATGGAAAATCCCAAAGCCTTTTATTCATATATAAGGAGCAAGAGGGTAACTAGAGAAAGGATTGGCCCACTCAAGGACTAAGGAGGAAAGTTATGCGTGGAGTCAGAGAAAATGGGTGAGATTCTAAACGAGTACTTTGCATCGGGATTCACCGAAGAGAGGGACATGTCGGATGTTGAGGTTAGGAACAGATGTTTGATTACTCTAGGTCAAGTCGGCATAAGGAGGGAGGAAGTGTTGGGCATTCTAAAAGGCATTAAGGTGGACAAGTCCCCATGTCCGGATGGGATCTATCCCAGGTTTCTGAGGGAAGCGAGAGAGGAAATAGCTGGGGCCTGAACAGATATATTTGCTGCATCCTTAAACACGGGTGAGGTCCCGGAGGACTGGCGAATTGCTAATGTTGCCCCTTGTTTAAGAAGGGTAGCAGGGATAATCCAGGTAATTATAGACCGGTGAGCCTGACGTCAGTGGAAGGGAAGCTGCTGGAGAAGATTAGATTAGATCAGATTAGAACATTACAGCGCAGTACAGGCCCTTCGGCCCTCGATGTTGCGCCGACCTGTGAAACCATCTGACCTGCACTAATCCATTTTCATCCAAATGTCTATCCAATGACCACTTCAATGTCCTTAAAGTTGGCGAGTCTGCTACTGTTGCAGGCAGGGGGTTCCACGCCCCTACTACTATCTGAGTTAAGAAACTACCTCTAACATCTGTCCAATATCTGTCACCCCTCAACTTAAAGCGATGTCCCCTCGTGTTTGCCATCACCATCCAAGGAAAAATACTCTCACTATCTACCGTTTCTAACCCTCTGATTATATTATATGTCTCTGTTAAGTCACCTCTCCTCCTCCTTCTCTCCAACGAAAACAACCTCAAGTCCCTCAGCCTTTCCTCGTAAGACCTTCCCTCCATACCAGGCAACATCCGTGTGAATCTCCTCTACACCCTTTCCAAAGCTTCCACATCCTTCCTATAATGCGGTGACCAGAACTGCACGCAATACTCCAGGTGCGGTCTCACCAGAGTTTTGTACAGCTGCAGCATGACCTCGTGACTCCGAAACTCGATCCCCCAACTAATAAAAGCTAACAAACCATATGCCTTCTTAACAGCCCTATTAACCTGGGTAGCAACTTACAGTGATTTATGCACCTGGACACCAAGATCTCTCTGTTCATCTACACTACCAAGAATCTTCCCATGAGCCCAGTACTCTGCATTCCTGTAACTCCTTCCAAAGTGAATCACCTCGCACTTTTCCGCATTAAACTCCATTTGCCATCTCTCAGCCCAGCTCTGCAGCCTATCTATGTCCCTCTGTACCCTACAACATCCTTCGGCACTATCCACAACTCCACCGACCTGAGTGTCATCCGCAAATTTACCAACCCACCCTTCTGCACCCTCTTCCAGGTCATTTATAAAAATGTCAAACAGCAGTGGCCCCAAAACAGATCCTTGCGGTAAACCACTAGTAACTAAACTCCAGGATGAACATTTGCCATCAACCACCACCCTCTGTCTTCTTTCAGCTAGCCAATATCTGATCCAAAGCTCTAAATCACCTTCAACCCCATACTTCCGTATTTTCTGCAATAGCCTACCGTGGGGAACATTATCAAACGCCTTACTGAAATCCATATATACCATATCCACTGCTTTACCCTCATCCACCTGTTTGGTCACCTTCTCGAAAAGCTCAACAAGGTTTGTGAGGCATGACCTACCCTTCACAAAACCGTGCTTACTATCGCTAATGAACTTATTCTTTTCAAGATGATTATAAATCCTGTTTCGTTTAACCTTTTCCAACATTTTACCCACAACCGAAGTAAGGCTCATAAGTCTATAATTAGCAGGGCTGTCTCTACTCCCCTTCTTGAACAAGGGGACAACATTTGCTATCCTCCAGTCTTCCAGCACAATTCCTGTCGACAATGACGACATAAAGATCAAGGACAAAGGCTCTGCAATCTCCTCCCTGGATTCCCAGAGAATCCTAGGATAAATCCCATCTGGCCCAGGGGACTTAATCTATTTTCACACTTTCCAAATTTGCTGACACCTCCTCCTTGTGAACATCAATCCCTAGCAGTCTGAATCTCAGTATTCTCCTCGACAACATTTTCTTTCTCTACTGTAAATACTGACGAAAAATATTCATTTAACGCTTCCCCTATCTCCTCTGATTCCACACACAACTTCCCACTACTAATCTTGATTGACCCGAATCTGACTCTAGTCATTCTTTTATTCCTGATATACCTAGAGAAAGCCTTCGGGTTTTCCTTGATCCTATCCGCCAATGACTTCTCGTGTCCTCTTCTTGCTCTTCTTAGCTCTCCCTTTAGATCCTTCCTGGCTCGCTTGTAACTCTCAAGCGCCCTAACTGAGCCTTCACGTCTCAGCCGAACATTAGCCTTCTTCTTCCTCTTGACAAGCGCTTCAACTTCTTTCATAAACCACGGCTCCCTCGCTCGACAACTTCCTCCCTGCCTGACAGGTACAGACTTATCAAGGTCACGCAGTAGCTGCTCATTGAATAAGCTCCACATTTCTATTGTGCCCATCCCCTGCAGTTTCCTTTCCCATCCTCCGCATCCTAACTCTCGCCTAATCGCATCATAATTTCCTTTCCCCCAGCTATAATTCTTTCCCTGCGGAAAATACCCGTCCCTGTCCATCGCTCAGGTAAACCTAACCGAATTGTGATCACGATCACCAAAGTGCTCACCTACATCTAAATCTAACACCTGGCCGGGTTCATTACCCAGTACCAAATCCAATGTGGCATCGCCCCTGGTTGGCCTGTCCACTTACTGTGTCAGAAAACCCTCCTGCACACACTGGACAACAACTGACCCATCTAAAGTACTCGAACTATAGTATTTCCAGTCAGTATTTGGAAAGTTGAAGTCCCCCATAACAACTACCCTGTTACTCTCGCCCATGTCGAGAGTCATCTTCGCTATCCTTTCCTCTACATCTCAGGAACTATTTGGAGGTCTACAGAAGACTCCCAACAGGGTGACCTCTCCTCTCCTATTTCTAACCTCGGCCCAAACTACCTCAGCAGACGAGTCCTCAAACGTCCTTTCTGCCGCTGTAATACTCTCCTTGATTAACAATGCCACCCGCCCCCCCCCCCCCCCCGCTCTTTTACCATCTTCTCTGTTCTCACTGAAACATCTAAATCCCGGGACCTGCAATATTCATTCCTGCCCCTGCTCTACCCATGTCTGCGAAATGGCCACTACATCGAGATCCCAGGTACCAACCCATGCTGCAAGCTCACCCACCTTATTCCGGATGCTCCTGGCGTTGAAGTAGACATACGTTAAACCAAGTTCTTGCTTGCCAATGCCCTCTTGCGTCCTTGTAACCTTATCCCTGACCTCACTACTCTCAACATCCTGGACAGTGGAACTACAATTTAGGTTCCCATTCCCCTGCTGAATTAGTTTAACCCCCACCCCCACCCCCCGAAGAGCACTAGCAAATCTCCCCCCCCCCCCGGGATATTGGTACCCCTCTGGTTCAGGTGAAGACCATCCTGTTTGCAGAGGTCCCTCCTACCGCAGAAAGAGCCCCAATTATCCAGGAAACCAAAACCTTCCCTCCTCCACCATCCCTGCAGCCACGTGCTCAACTCCTCTCTCTCCCTATTCCTCGCTTCGCTAGCACCTGGCACGGGCAACAACCCAGAGATAACAACTCTGTTTGTTCTCGCTCGAAGCTTCCACCCGAGCTCCCTGAATTTCTGCCTTAAATCCCCATCTCTCTTCCTACCTATGTCGTTGGTGCCTATGTGGACGACGACTTGGGGCTGCCCCCACTCCCCCTTAAGGATCCCAAAAACATTATCCGAGACATCACAAACCCTGGCACCTGGGAGGCAACACACCAACCGTGAGCCTCTCTCGCTCCCACAGAACCTCCTATCTGTTCCCCTAACTATGTAGTCCCCTATGACAAATGCTCTGCTCCTCGTCCCCCTTCCCTTCTGAGCAACAGGGACAGACTATGTGCCAGAGACCTGTACCCCATTGTTTACCCCTGTAAGTCGTCCCCCGCAACAGTTTCCATAACAGTATAACTGTTGTTGAGGGAAACGGCCACAGGGGATCGCTGCACTGCCTGCTGATTCCCTCTCCTTCTCCTGACGGTAACCCATCTATCTACTTCTTTTACCTGAGGTGTGACTTACTCCCCATAGCTCCTCTCAATAACCGCCTCCCGAATGATCCGAAGTTCATCCAGCTCCAGCTCCAGTTACCTAACGCGGTTCTCGTGGAGCTGGAGTTGGGTGCATTTCCCGCAGATGCAGTTAGCAGGGACACTCTTTGCGACCCTTACCTCCCACATTCTGAAGGAGGAACATACAACTGCCTTAACCTCCATTCCCACTATTCTAAATTCCCAACAAATCTACTGAACCTAAAGATACTGAGGGATAGGATCTGTTCCCATTTGGAAGAAAATGGGCTTGTCAGTGAAAGGCAACACGGTTTTATGCAGGGAAGGTCATGTCTGAATAGAATTCTTTGAGGAAGTGGCAAAGTTGATTGATGAGGGAAGGGCTGTAGATGTCATATACATGGACTTCAGTAAGGCGTTTGATAAGGTTCCCCATGGTGGGCTGATGAGAAAGTCTAGGCGCATGGGATCCAAAGTGTACTAGCCAGATGGATAAAGAACTGGCTGGGGAACAGGAGACAGAGAGTAGCAGTGGAAGGGAGTTTCTCAAAATGGAGACGTGTGACCAGTGGTGTTCCTCAGGGATCCGTGCTGGGACCACTGTTGTTTGTGATATACATAAATGTTTTGGAGGAAAGTATAGGTGGTCTGATTAGCAAGTTTGCAGACGACACTAAGATTGGTGGAGTAGCAGATAGTGAAGGGGACTGTCAGAGAATACAGCAGAATATAGATAGACTGGAGAGGTGGGCAGAGAAATGGCAGATGTAGTTCAATCAGGGCAAATGCGAGGTGATGCATTTTGGAAGATCCCATTCAAGAGTGAATTATCCAGTAAATGGAAAAGTCCTGGGGAAAATTGATGCACAGAATGAACTTGGGTGTTCAGTTCCATTGTTCCCTGAAGGTGGCAACGCAGGTCAATAGAGTGGTCAAGAAGGCATGCGGCATGCTTTCCTTCATCGGACGGGGTATTGAGTACAAGAGATGGCAGGTCATGTTACAGTTGTATAGGACTTCGGTTCGGCCACATTTGGAATATTGCGTGCAGTTCTTGCCGCCACATTACCAAAGGATGCAAAGATTTGGAGAGGGTGCAGAGGAGGTTCACCAGGATGTTGCCTGGTATGGAGGGCGCTGGCTATGAAGAGAGGTTGAGTAGATTAGGATTATTTTCATTAGAAAGACGGAGGTTGAGGGGGGACGTGATTGAGGTGTACAAAAACATGAGAGGTTCAGACAGGATGGATAGCAAGAAGCTTTTTCCCAGAGTGGGGGATTCAATTAATA
>NC_090391.1:3699247-3711747 GCF_036365525.1 Heterodontus francisci
AAAAGCAGGGGGCCCAGTACTGAGCCCTGCAGAAGGCCACTGGAAACAGCCCTCCAGTCGCTAAAACGCCCGTCAACAATTACCCTTTGTGTCTTGCCACTGAGACACCTTTGTACCAACATTGCTGCATTTCCCTGGATGCCATGGCATTTTAACATTTTAACTAGTCTGTAATGTAGGACCTTAACAAAAGCCTTGTTAAAATCCTGGTTGACCACATCAACTGCACTACGCTCTTCTATCTTTCTTGTTATTTGCCCAAGAAATTCAATCAAGTTGGTCAATGCTCACTATCCTTGATTAACCACTGCCTTTCTGAGTGAGAGTTTATCCTGTATGTCAGAATATATTCCAATAATTTGCCCGCTACTGAGGTTAGACTGACTGGCCTGGAGTTATTAGGTCTATCCTTCGCTCCCTTTTCTAAACAGAGGAACAATGTTAGCAGTTCTCCAGTCCTCCAGTACCACACCTGTATCCATTGAGCACTGGATAATGCTGGTCAGACCTTCTGCTATTTCCTCTCTTTCTTCTCTTAACAGCCTCGAGTACATTTCATCTGGCCCAGGTAAGCTATCACCTTTCAAGGATGCTCGTCGCCTTCGTACTTCCTTTCTCCCTATGTTTAGCACATCCAATACTTCACAGTCCTCCTCCTTAACTGCAATATCTGCATTATCCGCCTCTTTTGTGAAGACAGACGCAGAGCATTCACTAAAAAATCACATCATATTATGCCCGGCACATAGGTTACCTTTTGGTCTTTTATGGGCCCTACTCTCTCATTAGATACCTGTTACTCTTAATGTGTTGCTAAAACATCTTTGGGTTCACCTTGATTTTGCTTGCCAATATTCTTTCATGCCCTCTCTTTCCTTTCCTAATTTCCTTTTTTATTTCACCCCTCCATTTTCAATAATGCTCTCGGCTTTCTGCAGTGTTGAGTTTTCGGTCCCAGACATAAGCTTTGCTTTTCTACCTTATCTTAACCTGTCGGGTCCTTGACATTCATGGGGCTCTAGATTTGTCTGTCTCACCTTTTGTCTTCCTGGGAACCTTTACGCTGAGCCCCTGAATCTCACCTTTGAATTCCTCCCACTGTTGTGACATCGATTTAACTGCAAGTAGCTGTTCCAGTCCACTTTCGCTAATCACTCCTCAGTTTAGTAAAATTGGCATTGCCCCAATTGAAACTCTAAAGCCTGTTCTATTTCTGACCGTTTCCATAATTATGTTAAAACTGACTGAATTATAATCACGACCACCAAAATGCTCTCCCACTGCCACTCCTTCCACCTGCCCAGCTTCATTTCCTATAACGAAGTCTAAAACGTCACCCTCTCTTGTTGGACATGCTACAGACTCAGCAAAAAAAGTTCTCCTGAATGCACATCAAGACTTCTGCTGCCTCAATTCCTTTCGAACCAAAACTATACCAGTTAATATCGGGGTCTTTAAAATCCCCTACTATTACTGCCCTATTGCTTTTTCACTTCTCAGAGACTTGCCTACAGATCTGCTCTTCCATCCCCCTCTGACTGTTTGGTGGTCTATCACAGCAGTGTGATTGCCCCTTTTCTGTTCCTTAGCTCAATGCATATGGCCTCATTTGATGAACCTTCCAACATATCATCCCTCCTCACAGCTGTAATAGTTTACCTGACCAGAACTGCCACTCCCCCTCCATTCTTATCCCTCTCCTTATCGCGTCGAAAACCCTTTAACCAGGAATGTTGAGCTGCCATTTTTGTCACTGGTTAAGCCATGTCTCTGTAACAGCTATGTTATCATACTACCACGTGTCTATCCGTGCCCTCAGCTCATCTGCTAAATGAATAGACTTGAACACTGGCAAACTCTGCTTCTCTTTCCACAGATGCTGCCAGACCTGTTGAATGGTTCCAGCATTTCTTGTTCTAATTTCTTTATTTCTAACATTTGTTACCTCTGTCTTCCAGACTCATCCATTAATACTCTGCCTTCCATTTTCATTTCTAATTTTGTCCCAACTGAGTCTACCCTCAGGTCCCCATCCCCCTGCCAAACTAATTTAAACCGTCCCCAGTAGCACGAAAGAAACATCTGGCAAGGAACTTAGTCCCAGCTGTACTCAGGTAAAAGCCGTCAGGCTTGTACATGTCCCATTTCCGCCAGAGCTGTTCCCAGTGTCCCAGGAATCTAAAGCCCTCCAACCTGCACCATCTTTCCAGCCACGCATTCATCTGTCTTATCCTTCCATTTCTGTACTCACTTGTGCGAGGCACTGGGATTAATCCAGAGATTACTGCTTTTGACGCCCTGCTTGCTAATTTCTTACCTAGCTCCCTAAATACTGACATCAACACCACATCTCCCTTTCTACCGATGTCGTTGGTTCCGATGTAGACCATGACTGCTGGATGTCCACCCTCCCCCTTCAGGATGCTCTGCACAGCCACTTCTTGACATCCTTTACCCTGGCACCAGTGAGGCAACACACCATCCTGGATTCACGCCTGCGGTCACAAACGCCTGCCTGTTCCCATGAATATTGAATCACCTGTCACTATAGCTCTTCCAATCATCCCTACATCCCCCTGTGCAGCTGAGCCACCCATGGTGCAATAGACTTGGCTCTACCTTCTCTCCCCAGGTGAAGCACCACTTTCCACAGTATTCAGAACTGAATACATGTTGGAGAGTGAGATGCACTCAAGGGTCTCCTGCACTACCTGCTTGATTATTGTTGACTGCCTGGTGGTCTCCCAGTCCCTCTCTCCCTGCATACTATTTAGCTGTGGAGTGACTACATCTGTATACGTACTATCCGCATAGCTGTCATCCTCATGAATGCACCACAGTGTCGGAAGCTGCTGCTCACATTCGAAAACCCAGAGCTCAAGCTGCCGCAATTGACAAAACGTCCTGCACACATGATTCTCCAGGGTACGGGAAGTATCTTGGAGCTCCCACATAACACAGGAAGTGCACTCTGGAGGTTGATGCACCCCTGCCATTCCAGTACTTAATAGGTGACCCTTTGTTACTGCCAAAAAAAGAACCCTTACTAATACTACCACACCTCAGAATTATTAACAAAACCTTACCAGTTCTGATAAACCCGACGAAAAATCAATACAGTTCACTCGTTAAAATAAGCCCAACCCAGCTACTCATTTGTTCAAAAATACTCACCGGCTACTTACTTGTTCTGATGTTATACTTTTCTTGATTACACAGATATGTAGACCTTTCTACTGGTAATAGACCTTGCCAATGCTAATAAAGATTGACAATTCTGATAAACCTTACGACTAGAAGTAAACTTTATAAATACTGATAAACTCGAACAATACTTAATGCAGCTTATCTATAAAACTGTCAAAATTTGAGCGAACTCACTCCCTGCTGGTCTCTCTCCCTAACTCTGTCATTGAGTTATAGAGTAAAACAGCACAGCAACAGGCCATTCGGTCCCTCGTTTCTGTGCCGGCCATCAAGCACCTAGCTATACTAATTCCTTGTCCAGCACATCGGCCCATAGCCTTGTATGCTATGACATATCAAATCCTCATGTAAATACTCCTTAAATGCTGCGAGGGTTCCTGCCTCTCCCACCTCTTCAGGCAATGCGTTCCAGATTCCAACCACCCTCTAGGTGAAAACGTGTTTCCTCAAATCCCCTCTAAACTTCCTGCCCCTACCTTAAATCTATTTCCCCTGGTTAATGACCCATCCACTAAGGGAAAAAAAAACGTTTCTTCCTAACCAATCTTTCCATTCCCCTCATAATTTGTACAGCTCAATCATATCTCCCGTCAGCCTTCTCTGCTCCAGAGAAAACAAAACTAGCCTTTTCAGTCTCGCTTCATTGCTGAAATGCTCCAACCCAGGCAGCATCATGGTGAATCTCCTCTTAATCCTTTCAAGTGCAATCACATCCTTTCTATAGTCTGGTGACGAGAACTGTACACCATACTCCAGCTATGGCCTAACTAGCATTTTATACAGCTCCATCATAACAACCCCCCTTTTATATTCTACGCCTCGGCTAATAAAGTCAAACCTCCCATATGCCTTCCATCTCACCTTATCTATCTGTATTGTAACGATTATAAAATCTGCTACAGTTTTTAGTTTATATGATACTGATCAAGTCTTATTTTAAAATTGATTGACTGAGATTCAGATAAATTAAAAGCTTACATATAAACTCACCCCGGCGGCTTTCAGTCACCCGGCTCTCTCTCTCTGTCGACTGTGATGTCACTCTGACATTACTTCTCTGTTTCCCCTGCTTTGCTCCTGCCGTGCTTGCTTTCTGTCTGTATCTCTATCTCGAGTCTGCAACTGTCCTTTTAGCACGTTTTTTCAAAGCTCCACTCACCCATGCTCTCTCGCTCTTTCTCTCCCTCTGTCTCTCTCTCTCTTCTCTGACTGTCCTTTTGGAACGCTTTTTAAAGCTCCACTCCTCCCATGCTCTCTTTCTCTCTGTTTCTTAGTCCGCAGAGGATGTCTGACATGCTGAATATTTCCATATTTTGCTGACATTATAACACCATCTCTCTGCTCACTGTTTTCAGTCAGTTTGCTGCTTCATGGTGACAAGTTGGAAGATCAGAGTCGAGGAGCAATGAGGTCAGGAGTTGAGTGGCTCTGGTGGAACCTAAACTGTACATCAGTGCGCATGTTATTACTGTTTAAGTGGTGCGTTGTAGCAGTGTCGACTGCATCATCCATCACTTTGGTGATGAATGAGAGTAGACTGAAGGCGCAATAATTAGCTAGATTGGATAGGTCCTGCTGTTTTTGGAAAGGAATATCGGGCACATTTCTGGGCATTGCCCACCTTATCAGGTAAATGCTAGTGTTGAAGTTGTAATGGGTGAGCTTGCCTTGGGACACTGCTGGTTCTGCAGCTAATGTCTTCACTACTACAGCCAGGATGTTCGCAGTAAAGGCCTGCTCTGGTGTAAATTTGAAACCGGACCAGGGCCCGACTGGATCACATCCAACCCGACCCGACCCAACTCCACCATCGTAATGAAGATATTAATATCAAACAGATTATTGTGATCTACCTTGTTCCAAATGTTCTGATCTGGTTCATCCATTCCGGCAGCAGGCTATTCCTGCAGATGAATTTGTGGGGAATCTGAGCCTGATCTCATCACCAGGAACCAAAGCCCCCCGCCCCCCATCTGTCGCACATGAGCAGTTTGTGGCTGGTTCATTGGATAGTGATCAGGGGAAGAAACCTAGTGATTTCCTTACACCCTCCCTATTTTAGTCAACACAGTTTGCGGAGTGTTGTAGGGCTGTAGAGATTTGGAGTGGGTGGGGGTGGTGTGGTGGAGGCGGTGGGTGTGCAAGGCCATGAAGATTTGAACATGAGCAACACAGAGGCCAATGATCATTTTCTTACTGCTATTCCTAAGGTCAGTGAATTCAAGTCAGAGAGATTGGACTGGAAGGTAAATTTCAGTGAAAGGAAAGATTGATTGATTGGAAAAATCGCAGATCAGACAGTAGGCTTTCCCAGTGCAGTTTGATTGTAAATGTACTGCAGATTCCCGGTGCTCTCTGATCATTAGCATACAGTACTGCAGATCTGCTGCACTGTTTGATTGAATATTTCTGGTTGATCAGCTTACACATAACGGCCAGCACCTCAAATAGATTACAAAGCAAAAAAAAAAACAGATATGTTAAAGTTGCCAAAGTATGATAAACAATTTCTAGCATTGACATTTAATGCAATTTTATATAAAGGTTCGTATCACACTTAAAACAAAGATTCTTACCCGAGATTATTTGATGTCATGGGTAAATCTCAACTCTCCAAAGCTTTCAGATTGTCTATCTATCCTCTGAAATCTTGGTAAGTTTTCGTAGCACTGCCAGATAAATAATCAGCAAGCGCAGCTTGTTAATTGTTTTTACAAACTGGACTGTCTTGTTCCTCTATAAAATTACAGTTCAGTCTTAGAAGAGATAAAACATTCCAGAAACCCTGATTTGAAGTATCAAAACACATAATGTAACAGTAATCAAATACAGTTATGTATTTATTGAACATCTTCCTTCCACCTCCTTGAGTATATAAAATTAAAGATCCCAACTCTAGGAACCGAACTAAGATTTTGTAGACAACTTTCAAACACACACAGTATTTCTCTTTTCCGTCAGAAATATCCATCTGTCTCTTTCGAGACTTTCAAACAACGTCTTGACTCCCTCATAATTTTGAACTAGTCTTCTCATGAGATTATCCATTTTCTCTCTGCAAAGAAAGACTTGATCTTCTCTAGCACCTTTCACAACCTCGGGACGTCCCAAACCACTTATTGCCCAATGAAGGCCTTCATGAATTGCACGTTTCCCACCTTGCCCTGAATGTTGAATTGAAGATTACTTCCCGGAGACAGCACTGTCCAGCCCGACCCGACCTGAGCCCGAATGATGGAGACGGAAGAGAGACCCGACACGAGCCGAACTCGACACATGTCGCCGGGTCTAGTCGGATGGGTAGCCTGGCTTTAACTGAGACTCGCTTTTAATTCTCATTCTTCGTTAATTAACTGAAGAAAACTGCATCAACTGACATGGTGTGATTTGTACACAAGTTGCCAAGGACTGAGACCATACGTTTACATTTTGATTTCCAGTTTCGTGTTTTTTTTAAAATTCGATGTCTCAGCCTGCATTTCCTGCTAATCAGGCAAGGACAGCAGATTTCTTTCCTGTAGGACATTAGTGAACCAGGTTTTTAAAAAATTATAGTCCACTATAGATTTTATTTTAGAATAGCTTTTTAAATGCAGATTTATGAAATGCTGTTGTGGGATGCGAACCTATATTTCCCGATACCAGGCCTGGGTCTCTGCCTATTATTAGCTTAATGATATTGCCACCAGGTCATCTCCTTCCAAACTACACTAATGCCCTGTATATGTGAGTCCAAACTCATCGCTGGATTTCCGAGTTCCTCCCGTGTACAATAACGAGATTGTCGAGTCTAATAAGCACATTGGTCCCCTGCTCATCCCCAAAGAGGAAATTCAGGGCAAAATTCATGCTGATTTCAAGATTTCAGTCAAACAAGTAGAGAACATGTCACTGCGACAAACAAAGAACAAAGAACAGTACAGCAAAGGAACAGGCCATTCGGCGCTCCAAGCCTGCGCCAATTTTGATGCCTGCCTAAACTAAAACCTTCTGCACCTCCGGGGTCCATATCCCTCTATTCCAATCCTATTAATGTATTTGTCAAATGTCTCTTAAACGTCTCTATGGTACCTGCTTCCACCACCTCCCCCAGCAACAATTTCCAGGCACTCACCATCCTCTATGTGAAGAAGTTG
Organism: Heterodontus francisci; assembly: GCF_036365525.1. Classification (NCBI taxonomy): domain Eukaryota; kingdom Metazoa; phylum Chordata; class Chondrichthyes; order Heterodontiformes; family Heterodontidae; genus Heterodontus; species Heterodontus francisci. Next base: position 3,706,591 of record NC_090391.1, read on the forward strand.
CCTCGCACAGCCCCTCTAAACTTTGCCCTTCGCACCTTAAACCTATGTCCCCTAGTAACTGACTCTACCACCCTGGGAAAAAGCTTCTGACTATCCACTCTGCCCATGCCGCTTATAACATTGTAAACCTCTATCATGTCGCCCTTCCACCTCCGTCGTTCCAGTGAAAACAATCGGAGTTTATCCAACCTCTGCTCATAGCTAATGCACTCCAGACCAGGCAACATCCTAGTAAACCTCTTCTGTACCCTCTCCAAAGCCTCCACGTCCTTCTGGTAGTGTGGCGACCAGAATTGCACACAATATTCTCAGTGTGGCCCAACTAAAGTTCTGTACAGCTGCAGCATGACTTGCATATTTTTATACTCTATGCCCCGACCGATGAAGGCAAGCATGCCGTATGCCTTCTTGACTACCTTATCCACCTGCGTTGCCACTTTCAGTGACCTGTGGACCTGTACGCCCAGATCTCTCTGTCTGTCAATACTCCTAAGGGTTCTGCAATTTACTGTATACTTCCCACCTGCATTAGACCTTCCAAAATGCATTACCTCACATTTGTCCGAATTCAACGCCATCTGCCATTTCTCCGCCCAAGTCTCCAACCGATCTATATCCTGCTGTATCCTCTGACAATCCTCATCACTGTCCGCAACTCCACCAACCTTTGTGTCATCCGCAAACTTACTAATCAGACCAGCTACATTTTCCTCCAAATCATTTATATATACTACAAACAGCAAACGTCCCATCACAGATCCCTGCAGAACACCACTAGTCACATCCCTCCATTCAGAAAAGCACCCTTCCACTGTTACCCTCTGTCTTCTGTGACCGAGCCAGTTCTGTATCCATCTTGCCGGCTCACCTCTGATCCCATGTGACTTCACCTTTTGTATCTGTCTGCCATGAGGGACCTTGTAAAAGGCTTTACTGAAGTCCATTTCGCTAACATCCACTGCCCTTCGTTCATCAATCATCTTTGTCACTTCCTCAAAAAATTCGATCACATTAGTGAGACACGACCTCCCCTTCACAAAACCATGCTGCCTCTCGCTAATAAGTCCATTTGTTTCCAAATGGGAGTAAGTCCTGTTCCGAAGAATCCTCTCCAATAATTTCCCTACCACTGACGTAAGGCTCACCGGCCTATAATTTCCTGGATTATCCTTGCTACCCTTCTTAAACAAAGGAACAGCATTGGCTATTCTGAAGTCCTCTGGGACCCCAACTGTAGCCAATGAGGACGCAAAGATTTCTGTCAATGCCCCAGCAATTTCTTCCCTTGCCTCCCTCAGTATTCTGAGGTAGATCCCATCAGGCCCTGGGGTCTTATCTACCTTAATGCTTTGCAAGACACCCAACACCTCCTCCTTTTTGATAATAAGATGACTGAGACTATCTACACTCCCTTCCCTGGGCTCAGCATCCACCAAGTCCTTCTCCTTGGTGAATATTGATGCAAAGTACTCATTTATTACCTCGCCCATTTCCTCTGGCTCCACACATAGATTCCCTACTCTGTCCTTGAGTGGGCCAACCTTTCCCTGGTTACCCTCTTGCTCTTCATATCCGTATATATATACGACAGCGCCTTCAGTGCAGCAATAAAATGGTTTTAAGTCGAAAAGAGAGCCTTTAATTCGAGTGAAACCTTTCCAACTGCAGGTGTCAAAGACAGGAAGGATCTAATCAGTTACTAAAGATTGTGAGAAACAATAACAGCAAAAGAAAAGAAACACTTCCACATATTGTATCAGGTACAGAGGTAATCCCACACTTACAATATCAGAGGCGAAGGGAGACAGAATAAATCCCATATACACAGCACCAGAAATGGACATGTGCAGCCCTGTGTTTCTTTGCCTCTCTGTGTATCTGCTCCCCGACTGAGTCTGCCTTTCTCCTTGTGGCTCAATGGGGAAGGGACAGTTCAGCCATGATCTAACATGGGTGGCACAGGATCAAAGGGCTGAATGGCCTCCTCCTGTCCCTGTGCCAGTCAGTGTGTGCGTGTCTGTGTGCGTCCCCCTCTCTTTGATTCCCTGAAGCTGATGGCGAGAACAGGTAAAACGCCTTTCTGCAGAGAGGGATGTGTCTGGGCTGGGATCTTCCTGTGCATTAAAGGCTCAGAATGCTGTTAGCCTCTGGGGGAAGGGGTCATTGCTCTTTGCCCTGCCTGCTGTTTGCCGGACATGAGTTAAAGGTGCCAGGGGTTGGAATTCCCGTGGCTGATCCAGACCAGGATTTAAAGTGAAGTAAATGTGTCAGGAGTCGGAGCCACACCCAGGAAAGTGATGGAGGTTGGAATTACCCATAGGGCGGGCGGCTGGCTGTTTACTGGGATGGGAGTTACACAGGAAGGCTGGCGGGGGTGGCTGTTCATGGGGGAGATGATACAGGGTGTGAATTAGTAGAGGGGGGATTTTACAGTACAGGGAGGGTATTTAGAAAGCGGGGAGTGTTTACAGTGGGGGCAGGGGGGAGAATTAGATTGGGGCCTGTTAACAGTGGGTATCAGATAGGAGTCAGTTCCCGGGCGTTAGTTAGATGGGAGTCTGTTCCCGGAGGGGGTGGGGTTGCTATTTAGATGGGAGACTGTTCACGGGGGGCTATTTAGATGGGAGAATGTTCCCGGGAGGTATTTAGATTTGTTGTATTGTCACAGGTTGGGGTATTTAGATGGGTTGCCTTGTCACAGGGTGGGGTATTTGGATGGGTTGTCTTGTAACAGGGTGGGGTATTTAGATGGGTTGGCTTGTAACAGGGTGGGGTATTTAGATGGGTAGTCTTGTAACCGAGGGGGGCTAGTTAGATGGGTTGTCTTGCAACGGGGGAAGGGGATAATTAGGTGGGGGTATGTACATAATGAGGGTATTAGATGGGGGTCAGTTGACAGGGGATATCAGACAGGGGTCTGCAGACGAGGATTATTTGGATGGAGGGGTCTGTACAAGGGGGGATGATTGCCAAGGGGGATAATTGCAGATGAAAAAATTTGCACGGTGGATAAATATTTCAGGGGGAGCGGAATTTGGGGGGGATACATTTTGCAGGGGGAACATTGGGTGGGGGGATAAATTGCGGGGGGGGAGATAAATTGCGGGGGCGGGGGGATAAATTGCACTCCTACCAATACAGGCATGGACTGATGCATCTGCGGCAGGTAGATTCGTGAGGACGAGGTCAAGTCTGTTTTTCCCTTGTGTTGGTTCCCTCACCACCTGCCGAAGACCCAGTCTAGCAGATATGTCCTTTAGGACTCGGCCAGCTCGGTCAGTAGTGGTGCTATCGAGCCACTCTTGGTGATGGACATTGAAGTCCCCCACCCAGAGTATATTTTGTGCCCTTGCCACTCTCAGTGCTTCCTCCAAGTGGTGTTCAACATGGAGGAGTACTGAGGCATCAGCTAAGGGAGGGTGGTAGGTGGTAATCAGTAGGAGGTTACCTTGCCCATATTTGACCTGATGCCAGGAGACTTCATGGGGTCCGGGATCGATGTTGAGGACACCCAGGGCAACACCCTCCCTACTGTATACTACTGTCCTACCACCTCTGCTGGGTCTGTCCTGCCGGTGGGACAGGACATACCCGGGGATGGTGATGGCAGCGTCTGGGACATTGTCTCCAAGGTATGATTCCGTAAGTATGACTATGTCAGGCTGTTGCTTGACTAGTCTGTGGGACAGCTCTCCCAGCTTTGGCACAAGCCTCCAGAAGTTAGTAAGGAGGACTTTGCAAAGTCGATAGGGCTGTGTTTTCCGTTGTCATTTCCGGTGCCTAGTTCGATGCCAGGTGGTCCGTCTGGTTTAATTCCTTTTTACTGACTTCGTTGCAGTTAGGCACAACTGAGTGGCTTGCTAGCCATTTCAGAGGGCATGTAGGAGTTAACCACATGACTTTGGGTCTGGCTGCACATGTAGGCCAGATTTCCTTCCCTAAAGGACATTAGTGAATAAGATGGGTTTTTAGAACAATCGATAATGGCTTTATGGCCATCATCAGCCTAGCTTTGACTTCCAGATTTATTAATTAAATTCAAATTCCACCTTCTGCTGTGGTGGGATTTGAACCCATGTCCCCAGAACAATACCCTGGGTCTTTGGGTTACTAGTCCAGTGACAATACCACTACGCCACCGCCTACACTTATTGATTTCAGTTCCTCATTTTTACAAGCCCCATCGTTCCCTTGAATTTCTTTAGGATTTGCAGTATCTTCCACCGTGAAGACAGTCTCCGCTATTTCCTCATTCTCCATCACAAACTCTCCTATCTCCACTTGCAATGGAACGACATTCCTCCTTGCTAATCTATTCCTTTTCAAATACATAAAGAAGCATTAAGTTTCTAGCTAGCTTGCATTCCAGATTTATTTTCCCTTTCCATATTAGATTATTGGTCTTCCTTTGTTGGTTTCTAAATTGCTCCCAATCCTCTGTCTTGCCACGTTTCCTGGCGACCTTACATGGTTTACAAGTTTGACCTAACGCAATCTTTAACTTATTTTGGTAACCATTGTTGATTCACCTTTCCTGTTGGAGTTTTGTTTCATCGAGGAATGCACATTTGTTGTCAACTGTGAAATAACGTCTTTAACTAGTAGCCATTGCCTGGTTACTGTAAAATCGTTTAATGCATTTTCCCAATACACCATATACAACTTGCCCTTCATATCTTCATAGTTTCCTTTGTTCTGATTTGAAAGCCTACTTTCAGAATTAACTATATCTTTTTTTTTCAATTGTAAAACTCTATCATATTGCAGTCACGATTTCATCATGGCTCCTTTACAACAAGGTTATTAATTAGCCCTTTCTCATTACAAAATACGAAACCTGAAATAGCTCAATCCCTAGTTGGTTCTTCAACATTCTGCTCCAGGCATCTATCTCGTACACATAGTAGGAATTCATCCTCCACAGAATCAGTGCTAATTAGGATGAGACAATCTATCTGTAAATTGAAGATGCCCATTGTTACTGCATTGCCCATGTTACATGCAGCTGTAAATTCCTGATGTTTACCGTGTCCAACATTACCACTGTAGTTTGTTGGTCTACAAAACATCTCCCACCAATGTTTGCTGCCCCTTGCTGTTTGTTAGCTACACCCAAACTGATTCTACATCTTGCTCCTTTGATCTAAGATACCGTCT